>NC_059264.1:1151582-1166582 GCF_017591435.1 Portunus trituberculatus | reverse complement strand
CTCTCTCTCTCACAGACACCCTCAGCTCAGCCTTCGGTCGCTCTCTGGATCACGAGATAGAGGGCCAGCGGTGTCGTTTCTACAGATCAAGACAGAGCGTGGCGGGAGGGCTGGACGCGTGGCCCTTCCCTCGTAACTCCCCAGTCCATGGCAGGATCTCCCAATCGTACGTGCGTTCCCCTCCACCTCTAGCATTGCACTGAGGTCTGGCTGGGCGATACGTGAGTTTATATTCGCCCGTCCGGGTTGGGTTGGTCTGTGTGTCTTTGTATGTGTTGTTGTTATTGTTTTTTGTTTTATTGATAGAAAAAAAGAGAAAGGGGATAAAAAAGAGAAATAGGGAAGGAGGATGAAAAGAAAAAAAAAGGGGGAGAGAGAGAGAGGATAAACTGAAGAGGAAAATATTTACACAAACTCACAAAAAATACTAGAAAAAAGAAAATCCTACAAAAAATAAGATTAAAAATGAAAAAGAAAGAAAATGTGTCTGGAAAAAAAAACTTGAAAGGAAAGAAGAAATAAAGACAAAACACAGATACACACAAGAGAGAGAGAGAGAGAGAGAGAGAGAGAGAGAGAGAGAGAGAGGATTAGTGTGCAGTCATCCTCTTTCTCACGCTTAAGCGAAGAGATACAAGAGATAAGGAAAGAAAGAGAGATAGAGAGAGAAAAGATTTTGTTCGCGTTAAGAAAAACAAAGAAAAACAAAGAAAAAAAAAAAATAAAGAACACAAACATTCTATATGAGATTAAAAAAAAACTATATTTTCATTATAAGGAGAAGGATTTGCTCTCTCTCTCTCTCTCTCTCTCTCTCTCTCTCTCTCTCTCTCTCTCTCTCTCTCTCTCTCTCTCTCTAGAACATAGAATAAAGAGAAGAATAAGAACAAGATCAAGAACAGCACGATATAACATGAAAAACTATTATTACTATTATTATTATTATTATTATTATTATTATTATTATTATTATTATTGTAACAGTCTGCAATAACAAGACGTTGAAGTAAGTTACAGTCGAGGCAGTTAACTTAAATTACACTAATTAGCTAATTGGAGGTGAGTTTTGAGGTGGTGGGGCAGTAACTCACAGTAATTACAGGTGTGTGTGTGTGTGTGTGTGAGAGAGAGAGAGAGAGAGAGAGAGAGAGAGAGAGAGAGAGAGAGAAGCAATAAACGGCATGGATGTGATTTGTTGCTTCTTCCTCGCCCTCTCTCTCTCTCTCTCTCTCTCTCTCTCTCTCTCTCTCTCTCTCTCTCTCTCTCTCTCTCTTTTCTGCAATTTGAGCATCTATGAAAAACTTTTCCTTTTTCTCCATTTTTCCTACTCCCTACTATTCCTCCTCCTCCTCCTCCTCCTCCTCCTCCTCCTCCTCCTCCTCCTCCTCCTCCTCTTTCTTCCTCTCCTCTTCCTCATCAAAAGTCCTTGCAGAGACTCATCTTCCGCCCTTATATCGAGATGAACATTCCTCCTCCTCCTCCTCCTCCTCCTCCTCCTCCTCCTCCTCCTTTTACTTCTCTTCACTCTTTATCAGTGTCTTCTTTCACTTCCTTGTCATCGTTTTTTTACTCGTTTTTCCCCCTTTCCTTTCATTTATCTTCATATCCTCCTCTTCCTCCTCTTGTTCCTCCTCCTCCTCCTCCTCCTCGTTCTTCTTCTTCTTCATCGTCTTCTGCTCCTTCATCCTTTCTTTATCCACTTTTTTATGTCTTTCTTTTCATTCCTATTCGTACAGACACCACTAAACCACCTCCTCCTCTTTCTCCTCCTCCTCCTACAAAGCCTTCTTCATCACCTCCTCCTTCTGCGCCTCCTCCAGGTTGAAGTCGCTGCGTTTTTATGGCCTTTTGGAACATATCAAGTCTCGCTTCTACGTGTCACGCTGTCTGGCGGCGCACGGGCTGAGGACAAGGGAGCAAGGGAAGATGAACCTCGTAATGACACAATCCTGCTTCTATGTTCTCCTATTTGGCTTCGGTCTCAGCGCCTTGTCTCTCGTACTGGAGGTGCTGCTGGCTCTCTGCTCCTCTTGCGACCTTGTGCGGCTGTGATGGGGTGATGATTGGAGTGTGTCAAGTGGATAAACGTGATTTTTTTCGTGTTTTTTTCTATTTTTTTTTGTGTGGATGGATTTATTTGTTTTATTTATATCTGGTGTTTTTTTTCCGTTTTTTTTTCTTTTTATTGTCATTTTCTTGTTTTATTTTTCTTACTTTTTTTTCTTTGTTTGTTTTCTCCTTTTGTGTGGTTTTCATTTTTCGTTTTTCTTCTTTTTCTTTTTTTCTTATATTTGTTTTGTGTTTTTTTTTTATTGGTGGTTTTCTAAGTTTTTTTTTTCTCAGTTTCTTTTTTTTTTTTTGGTGTTAATGATTAAGTTTTTCTTTTTCTACACCTTTTTTATTTTTTTTTATTTTATTGTAGTTTTCCAGGTTTTCTTTGCCTTTTTCTTTCTTGTTTTTCTTTTTTTGCGGTGATTTTGTTTTTTTTTTCTTCCTCTTTTTTTGTGTTTTGTGTTTTTATTGCTTTCCAGAATTTTTCTTACTTTTTTTCTTGTTTTTCTTTTTGTGTTTTTGAATTTTCGTTTTTCTTTATTTTGTTAGTCTTTTCTTTATTGCAGTTTTACATATTTTTCTTGCTATTTTCTTCCTTGCTTTTCCTTTTATTAATGATTTCGTTTTTCTTTTCCTCTTTTTTGCAAGTTTTCATTATTTTCTTCCGTTTTTCTTGTAAGGTTTGTGGTTTCTTATTTTTCAAGCTGTTACGGTTTCACTTTCCTTGAATTAGTCCTCTCACAACATTCACGTCAAGCCTTTCCTCTTTTCCACACGACTCAACCCTGCACAGCTAGTTTTTGCCTACTACTCCTTCCGATTCCGTTAACGTAGCACCTCACATCAACACACTCAAAGCTACATGATTAAATTCCTGCCGGTAACAACTCCAGTCTCTCATGTTCAGCCAAGCGTGTTTCATTACGTAAGGGAATCTTGTACGCACTTTTATCGTGTTTTGACTCGAGTGGCAGGCAGGCAGAGTCGCGGGTCTGTGAGGAGTTGTTAAGTGTCTACTGATCTGTTTCTTGATTAGTGGCAGAGTTCAAGGGTGGCTGGTATTGAGATCTCGTGGTGTTGTCTTTTTTTCCATTTTTTTTTTCCTTTTCTTTTTTTTTGTGAGGGATATTTTCTTTTTCTTGTTTTTTTTTTTGCGTTTTCTGTTTTTTTTTTTTTTGTTCATAGATATTTGTGTTTGTTTTTTTCTCACTTTTTTTCTTTTTTCTTTTTTCTTTTTTTTGCAGTGATATAAAACGTAAGTAGAGAATATATACGTACATGGATTGAATATGTGTTTTATTCAATCCTAGTTGTGGAATGGAATAATGTCAAGTCCGACTACTAAAAATACTACTATTACTACTACTACTACTACTACAACTACTACTGCTCCTACTACATTACCTTTTGCTACTACCACTACTACTACTACGACTACTACTACTACTACTACTACTACTACTACAAACCTCCTTTACCATAAGTTAGTAGCGCTAAAAAAAAAATAAAATAAAAAAAACACGAACTACATCTACTACTATCATTATTACCGCCACCACAACCACCACCACCACCACCACCACCACCACCACCACTACAAAAACCACCATCACCTCGAATAATCACGAAAAAAAAAAAACTGCTACCACCACCACCACCACCACCACCACCACCATCACCACCACCATCACCACCACCACCACCACCACGCCTCTCCCAGTTTACGTAGGAGGAAATCTGAGATGGGGAGCAATTAGCAAAGCCGCTACCTAGATTACCTTCGTGAGCCGCAGAATTAAGGGAATGGATCGTTATTCTTAGGTGTGTGTGTGTGTGTGTGTGTGTGTGTGTGTGTGTGTGTGTGTGTGTGTGTGTGTGTGTGTGTGTGTGTGTGTGTTCATTTCAAGTGTGTGTGTCTCTCTCTCTCTCTCTCTCTCTCTCTCTCTCTCTCTCTCTCTCTCTCTCTCTCTCTCTCTCCTAATGAACTCCATGGGAAGAAATGAAAACTGAGAAAAGGAAGGAAAATTTCTATAAAACGGGACAGTTTCCTTTTCCTCCTTAATGAGAGAGAGAGAGAGAGAGAGAGAGAGAGAGAGAGAGAGAGAGAGAGAGAGAGAGAGAGAGAGAGAGAGAGAGAGACTCACAAGGGACGAACATGAAACTCAATGCCACTCATCATATCTTCCTCCTCCTTCTTCTCCTCTTCCTCCTTCAGCACCTCCTCCTCCTCCTCTTCCTCCTTGACAAGCCTGCTAAGAGGTGAATCATGTATCTAGACGTGACACTCAACAAAAAAGAAATGTATGGAGAGAGAGAGAGAGAGAGAGAGAGAGAGAGAGAGAGAGAGAGAGAGAGAGAGAGAGAGAGAGAGAGAGAGAGAGAGAGAGAGAGAGAGAGAGAGAGAGTTACGAAGGTTCACAGGTAAACGTCTTGGTGACATAACAGTACATTTAGAGTTGAAAACCATTACCGAGTATTAAATTTAATGGCGTCTTTTAATGCTACAACTGGGAATTGGAAGATTGGAGCCATTAATTCAAAATCTCATTGATGTTTTCCCATTCTCTCTTATAAAAATATTTCCCCTCTAGTTAAAATATAATGGCAGACTGATGAACTCACACACACACACACACACACACACACACACACACACACACACACACACACACACACACACGGAAATTTAAGGTAAAAATACAAATATAATCATGATAATTGAGAGGTAACAAAGGGAAAATGGGAAAAATAAGGAGAAAAATATGTAGGAAGAAAAACACAAACGCACACACACACACACACACACAAACACTAGGAAGGAGTCTGGAAAGAGGAAAAAAGAAATAAAGGAGAAAATAAAAAAGAGAGAGAGAGAGGTAAGAAGAAAAAAAAAACCCCAGGAAACACGGAAGCAATAGACACTCACGAATTAAAAAACAGTTATAAAAAAAAACACGAAACGAAATCGAAAAAAAAACAAAACAAAAAAACATGGAAATAAAGAAGAGGAGGGGGAAATAAAGCAAGAATAAATAAAAATAATAAAAATATCTAGAATCCACAAAAAGTTTGAAAAGAGTGTAACAAAATGTAAACACGATAAAAAAAATAAAAATAAAAAATAAATAAGACTTGAAAAATTGTGAGAAAATTGAGATATCTTTAATTTCGAGAGAGAGAGAGAGAGAGAGAGAGAGAGAGAGAGAGAGAGAGAGAGAGAGAGAGAGAGAGAGAGAGAGAGAGAGAGAGAGAGCGAGCAACATCCCTTTTCATTTTTAGAAGCAAGTCTCTCCTCCTCCTCCTCCTCCTCCTCCTCCTCCTCCTCCTCCTCCTCCTCCTCCTCCTCCTCCTCCTCCTCCTCCTCCTCCTCCTCCTCCTCCTCCTCCTCCTCCTCCTCCTCCTCCTCCTCCTCCTCCTCCTCCTCCTCCTCCTCCTCCTCCTCCTCCTCCTCCTCCTCCTCCTCCTCCTCCTCCTCCTCCTCCTCCTCCTCCTCCTCCTCCTCCTTTTATTGTTCTTGTTCTTACTTCTTTAAGCGAGGGTGTGAAGGGAAGAAGGGATACGAGAGAGAGAGAGAGAGAGAGAGAGAGAGAGAGAGAGAGAGAGAGAGAGAGAGAGAGAGAGAGAGAGAGAGAGAGAGAGAGAGAGAGAGAGAGTAATATCCTTTCCCTATTTTTGTTCTATTTAATTAATGAGCACAAAGATTAAAAACGTTGACTATTATTATGATTATTTTTACCACCAACCAGGAAAAATAATGAAGCTTTTTATTATAATTTTCATTTTCAAACAATTAATTTCATACATTCATTCGTTCATTGTCAATAATCCTGTCCATCTGTCAGTTCACTTATATGATAAAGAACAAAACGAAGAAAGAAAGAAAAGAAAGACGATAAATACTTTCTCTCTCTCTCTCTCTCTCTCTCTCTCTCTCTCTCTCTCTCTCTCTCTCTCGACATTTATTACTGAAATATTGTAATCATAAAACAATAAATCTTTCAAACCCGTGTATTTTTTATTTATTAGTTTATTTGTTCATTATGTTTTTCAAAGTTTACTATTAGTTTATCTACATGGCTGTCTAGTTAAGTCTGAGTGTATCTTTTTATCTATCTATCTATCTATTTGTCTATCTATCTATCTGCCTATTTATCTATCTATTTATCTATTTATTTATCTATTTATTTGTTTATCTACCTATCTGTATCTATTTATCTATCTATGTATGTATGCATGTATCTATCTATCTATCTATCCATCCATATATCTATCTCAATCTGTCTATCCATATCTCCATAACTTATACATCAATTTTCTGCCTCTCTACTTACCCACTTATCTACCACTCTAGCTAACCAACAGTCAATCAAACAATATCAGTCAAACCCAATCAATCATCCTTCGGTCCATCTATTCACCCATGCACTGAGAAACTAGTCAACCACAACAACTCACACCACCACAAGTCATTTCTCTAAGTACTCCGGCAGACCATCTCATTCCATAGCCCCCAGCTCCTATCTCATCGCCCTTGGGTTGGATCTCTGGCCATCTTCTGCCGCTAACTGCTCCTCTGGTACTACTAAGTGCATGTCTTCACCCTCTCTTCCACTTTGTCTCATTCTTTTTCTGCTGTAAGAGCTGGTCTGTTTGCGTTCATTTGTCATTTTCTTTGTTGAGGGTCAAGGCGAGAGTGGTGGTAGAAGTAGAAGTTTAAGAGGAAGAGGAAGAGAAAGAGGAGGAGGGAGAAGAAGAGGGAGAGGAAGAGGGGAAGGAGAGGAAGAGGGAGAGGAAGAGGGAGAGGAAGAGGAAGAGGAAGATGAGGAAAAGAAGAAGTAGTAGAAGAAGAAGAAGAAGAAAAAGAAGATGTAGAAGAAATATTTGTAGAAGAATAAGAATAAGAATACGAAGAAGACGACGAAGAAGAAGAAGAAGAAGAAGAAGAAGAAGAAGAAGAAGAAGAAGAAGAAGAAGAAGAAGAAGAAGAAGAAGAAGAAGAAGAAGAAGAAAAAAAAAAAAAAAAAAAAAAAGAAGAAGAAGAAGAAGAAGAAAAAGAAAAAGAAAAAGAAAAAGAAAAAGAAAAAAGAAAAAAAAGAAAAAGGAGAAAACAGATAACATTAACAACACCAACACCACCACCAACTTCTACCACCACCAACAAATCAACCACCAACAGATCATTCCCAAACCTCTCTCCTAGCTACTCAAATTCCACCATTCCCGCTATTTCCATTCCCACTAAGCTATCTACGGACCACCGACACACATTGACGGGGCTTCGAACTGGCAACTTTAAGAGCACGAGTCGCCCAGAGCACCACAAAAGCCTGTCGATGTGCTACACTCCGTTTACTTACCGCTGCGCAAAACATTCAACGCTAGAGTCCCTCCCTCGACAACAAATATCCGCTTTCATGGCTTTATTTTTCGCCCTGTTGCTTCTCTGACCTGTGTTCTACTTCTGACCTCACCTCCACTGCTACATAATTTCTACATGTGTTTTTGTGATTCTACTGAGAGTTTAATAAGATTTCTACACCATTAACCATTTCTGTACCATGACGTGTGTTTTTCCATATTCATTCTGGTTATTGTTTGGTGGTTTTATATGGCTTTAGAAATTTATGTGAGGGGTTGAAATAGTGAAGACTGTGGCCATTAATCTTCTGACCTCCATAGACACTTCCTAATGTCAATGAAATGGTCTAATCGTACACATATCTCAAGGTAAAAATACGTCCCAGTACTGAAGAGGTGATTTTATACAGCTTTTGAAATTTATGTGGGCGATTAAAATAGTGAACAAGAAAACCTGCAAGAAACAACTACACAACAACAACATAGGAAGACAAAACAAAACAGAAACAAGACAAAATCAAAACAAACCAGCAAATAATAATAAAATAAAAATAAAAGAAGAAAAACAACCAAAACAACCACACAACAAGACAGGAAGACAAAACAACAAAAAACTCACATCAAAACAAAACAGAAACAAAACAAAACAAACCAGCAAATAACAATAAAAAAACAGAACAAGAACAAGAACAACTCAAAACCACCACACAAAAAGAGAGTAAGACATCAAAACAAACCAAGACAAAAAATCAAAACAAAATTCAAACAAACCACGAGCCTTACATGACAATCCCAACATAAATCTCACTAGTCATCTACTTTTCCTTTATTTTCCCCACCTATGACAACCTACCCTTCGAAGTCTCCCTAGTGATTCAAATACCCGGTACTTGGCGAGGAGGCAGCAAACTTTCACTGCCACCTTAGCTCTTCCCGATTCCTTGTACGCTTTGGTAATGTGAGAAGTTAGATAAGGTAAAGACGGAGTGAGGGAGAAGGGAGGGACGGTGGAAGGAAGGGGAAGAGGGTGGGAGAGAGGGAGGGAGGGAGGGAGGGAGGGAGGGAAGAAGGAAGGAAGGAAGGGAAGGAGGGAATGAGTGAATGAATGAAAGGAAGGAAGGAAGAAGAGGAAAGAAAGGAGTGAGTGAGTGAGTGAGTGAGTGAGTGAGTGATTAAGTAAGCAAGTAGGTAAATAAACATAACTTAGGTTCATTAAAATTTGATTAGATTAGATTAAGTTAAGTTAAGTTAAAGTCACATTAAGACAGATTAGATTAAGCTGTCAGAACAGACCGAGGAGTAAAAAATCACCTTAGAATCATCACCAGTTCATCACCAGTTCACCAACCCTTACATCCACATCCGGCATCACCACCACTTCACCAGCACCATATCATCACAGTGCTGGCTTCCCT
This sequence comes from Portunus trituberculatus, assembly GCF_017591435.1. Lineage (NCBI taxonomy): Eukaryota > Metazoa > Arthropoda > Malacostraca > Decapoda > Portunidae > Portunus > Portunus trituberculatus. Next base: position 1,157,757 of record NC_059264.1, on the reverse strand, counting down.
TTCATTTCAACCAATCAGGAACTCTCCACCATTCCGCCATTGTACCGCCCATGCACCGGCACTCCCGACTCTCAGGTGTGGCCGCACAAACACACTAAACATTTGATCAAGTTTTGTGGTGCTTCAAATGAATAGAAATCGTATCAGTATTTGTGTGTGTCTGTGTCTGTGTGTGTGTGTGTGTGTGTGTGTGTGTGTGTGTGTGTGTGTGTGTGTGTGTGTGTGTGTGTGTGTGTGTGTTGGTAATCTGGTTTGAACATAGTAGGCGTGAAGGGAAAGATTTAGGATTCTTTTGTTGTTGTGCTAGATATTTGAAGCATTGGGAAGCTGTGAGTTATGTTTGGTGTACTGGCGGTGCATTAACAAAGGAAAATTGATGTGTGTTGTGCTAGGTTTGTCAGTGTTAGCGGGATCAGTTTAATGGTAATGACATGTAGATTCTATATATGTATGTATGTATGTATGTATATATGTATGTATGTTTGTGTATTTGACCTAGTTATATTTTTACCTTATGTATTTTTTTTTTTAAGGTTTTGTAAGTATCTATCAATCTACATATCGGTCTATTTCTATTTTGTTTTTATCTATCTATTTCATCTGTCTATGTATGTATGTATGTGTGTATGTGTGTGTATTTTGTACTAGTTATATCTTTACTTTATTTATGAAGGTTTTATCAATAAAGTATGTAAGTATTTATCAATCTACATATCTATCTCTATTTTGCTTTTATCTAATCTATCTGCCTTTGTATGTATGTATGTATGTATGTGTGTGCGTGTAATTAAACCAGTTATATTTTTGCCAAAACATCTTTTTTCTTATGCATTTTTAAAAGTTTTGTTGTCAGTAAAGAGTCTATGTGTCTATCAATCTATATATCCATTTTTTTCTATTTTTCTGTTGTGTTTCTGTCTATTTATCTGTCAATCTATTTATTCATTTACACGCTTTCTCATCTGTAACTGTGTGGCATGTAGTCTTTATTCCTCTATGTCTTTATGCACCATCTCTCTCTCTCTCTTTCATTCAAGTTTGTCTATTTATAAGTAGTTTTTTCAATTAATCAATACTACATGCATTCTTTCATTTATCTACAAACCAACATACCAACGACTCTCTCTCTCTCTCTCTCTCTCTCTCTCTCTCTCTCTCTCTCTCTCTCTCCTCCTTTTTTTTTTCTCTAATTTTTTGTTTTTTTCCTTCTTTCCTTCTTCTATTCCTTCTTTTTATCTCTCTTCCTCTCCTTCTTCTCTCTAATATTCTTCTTCTCTTCCTTATTTTCTTATTTTCTATTTTTGTCTCTCTCTCTCTCTCTCTCTCTCTCTCTCTCTCTCTCTCTCTCTCTCTCTCTCTCTCTCTCTCTCTCTCTCTCTCTCTCTCTCTCTCACGTATCTGTGTCTCTCATGCATATGTTTCTCTTTCTTTTTTCTCTTCCTCTCTTTCTTCTCTCTTCTTCTATTTCTTATTTCTCTTTCCTTTCTTCTTGATCTTTTTCTTATTTTTTCTTATCTTTGCTCTCTCTCGTATCTTTATCACGTATCTGTGTTTCTCATTTTTTTTTCTCTTCCTCTCTTTCTTCTCTCCTTTTTTTTTTTTTTACTTTCTCTATTTCTCTTCTTACTCTTTTTTTTTTATCATTTTTCTCATTTTGTTCTCTCTCACATCTTTATCATGTATCTGTGTCCCTTATATCTTCCACGTATCAGTAACCCAGACACGTTCATTTCCATCAGTGTGTCTGCAGAACTACACACAAACACTTCCTCTTCTCTATCAGTGAATATTGCTAACCAGTCTCGCTCCGGTCAGTCAGTCAGTCAGTCAGTCTCTCGCTAATGCTTTGATCATGAATGCAGGAAACGCTAGTATTGTTGTGTGTCCTTGAAACAGGGGGGGTGGGGGATGAGAGATTTGGGCAGTGCTGTTATTCATCTTTTGGTGTGTGTGTGTGTGTGTGTAGTTTACTTAGTAGTTGGTGGTGGTGGTGGTGGTGGTGGTAATTAGGAAATGATAGCAATGGTAATAATAGAGATGATGATGATGATGATGATAATAATAATAATAATAATAATGATAATGATGATAATGATGATAATAATGATAATAATAATGATAATGATAATAATAATGATAGTAGTAATGATAATAATGATAATAATGAGGATACTACTACAACTACTACTACTACTACTACTACTACTACTACTACTACTACTACTACTACTGATACTAATAATAAGATAATAATAATAATGATAATGAAAATAATAATAATAATGATAACGATGATGATAATAATAAGGAAATGAATAAAGAAGAAGTAAGCAAGAAAAAAAACATGAACAAGAAATAAAAGAAAAGAAAAAACCCAAAGAAACAACAACAAGACATAAAACAAGAAAAAAAGAAACAAAGGCAACCAAACAAAAAAAAAAAGGAAATAAAAAACAACTCTCTCTCTCTCTCTCTCTCTCTCTCTCTCTCTCTCTCTCCGTCAACAGGTAAACAACAAACATTTACCAGCGCCTCTCATCCTTTCTACCTGCAGCCTTCTCACCTGCTCCTAATTAGCTACAACACCTGGACACTCAAGGGAAGGGGTAACAAACCACTGTAAAGAGAGAGAGAGAGAGAGAGAGAGAGAGAGAGAGAGAGAGAGAGAGAGAGAGAGAGAGAGAGAGAGAGAGAGAGAAAAATAAAATAATAATAATAATAATAAGGGTGTAGAAAAAAAGAAAAGAAAAAAAAACAAGGAAGAAATAAGAAAAATAACAAAAACAAGAAGAAAAAAATAGAAATAAAACGCACGACGAAAGAAAAAGAAAATAAGAAAAAGAAAAAAGAACGAAACGACGGAAAAAAATAATAAAAAAAATATAAAAAAAAAAGAAGAAAGAAGATGATAACCCACACCACTCCCGTGACGGCGATACACGCGGGAAAGTTTGCATCATTACAACGAGAGGCAAAAAATGTTTATACTTTGATGAAAACTTTGTCAATTAGCCATTAACTCATGTCAGCTTACAATAACACCACGAGGAGGAGGAGGAGGAGGAGGAGGAGGAGGAGGAGGAGGAGGAGGAGGAGAGGACTGAACAGCATAAAAGAGAACGATGACCTAAGGAGTAAGAAGAAGAAGAAGAAGAAGAAGAAGAAGAAGAAGAAGAAGAAGAAGAAGAAGAAGAAGAAGAAGAAGAAGAAGAAGAAGAAGAAGAAGAAGAAGAAGAAGAAGAAGAAGAAGAAGAAGAAGAAGAAGAAGAAGAAGAAGAAGAAGAAGATTAGAGAACAAGAGGAGGAGGAGGAGGAGGAGGAGGAGGAGGAAAAAGGAAGAAGGAGAAGGAAGAAGAAGAAGAAGAAGAAGAAGAAGAAGAAGAAGAAGAAGAAGAAGAAGAAGAAGAAGAAGAAGAAAGAAGAAAAGAAGAAGAAGAAGAAAAGAAAAAAGAAAAAAAAGAAAAAGAAAAAAAGAAGAAAAAGAAGAAGAAGAAGAAGAAGAAGAAGAAGAAACGAAAGTACCCACCCAGAATATGAGAGACGAGAAGAGATAACCAAAGGAAGAGAAGAAGACCAGGAAGAAAAACGAAGCAGAAGAAAGAAAGAAAGAGGAGGAGGAGGAGGAGGAGGAGGAGGAGGAGGAGGAGGAGGAAGAAGAAGATACAGGTGTTAAGGAGATGAAAGAAACCACTTGGTAATAACAACCTCCTTAAAGAGACACCCAATAAGAAGGAAGAGAAAAAGTTGAGAAAAAAAAATATTAATAGCTCAAGAAAGAGAAGAATGTTAGAAAAAGATTGAAACTTATTGATCACTCTGAAAAATAATAAAAAAAAAAAGAGATGAATGAGTGAAAATAAAGTTAGTGAAATCATTAAAAAGGATTGAGGAAAAAAAATATATGAATAGCTTAAGAAAAAATTTTGATAGACAGGATGTGAAATAAGAAAACGGGAAAAAAAATGAAAAATAGAGAAAAGAAAGAAAAGATAAATGGTATAAAAATAAAAAGTTACTGAAATTAGTGAGGGAAAAAATATTATTAACAGATTAAGAATAGAAAAAAAAGTAAAAATTAAAATAATGGAAAGGAAAACATGATGAATATAATAAATAAGGGAAATAAAATAGAGGAAAAATGGAAAAAAGGAAGCATATATTGAAATTTAACCTAAAAATATAAAATTGATGAAAATAAAAAAAAACGAAAAATATGAAACAAAATAGTTAAATAGATGAAATAATGAATGATAAATGATGTAAATAGAATGAAAAGTGAATAAAGCGAGATAAAAATTGACATAATAAAAAAAGGAAATAAATAGAAATAAAAAAAAAAAAACGAAAGGTATGAAAAGAAATATACGAAGATAATTAACTTGAGGAAATGAATAATAAAAAAAAAAAAATAAGGAGTAGACAATATAATGAATAATGAAAAAAAAAATAGTGAATGATTGATGGAAATAATGAAAATAGAAAAAAAAAACTTAATGACTTGTAAAATGAAACGAAAATAAACAAACTCACAGATTAATGAGAAAAAAATGTAGAGGAAAAAAAAAACAAGTGATAAAAATGGAAACAAAAACAAGAATAGAGAATAGGAAACATAAAACAAAATAACGAAAGAAAGGAAGAGAGAAAAGAAGAAAAGAACACACAAAATACGCTAAGGAGAGGAAGAAACAAAGAAAAAAAAGACAAAGATGAGAGAGAGAGAGAGAGAAAGAAAGAGAGAGAGAAAAAATGAAAGAGAAAGAGAAACAACAAAAAAAAACGCCACAGAATTCAAGAGAGAGAGAGAGAGAGAGAGAGAGAGAGAGAGAGTGTGTGTGTGTGTGTGTGTGTGTGAGTGCGTGTGTGAGTGGTTCGCGACTCTTGACACGGTTTAGAGTGGTGCAGAGTTCGAATACACGACACACACGTCTGAAGCAGCTCGCAAGGCTTCACTGTGTGCTTCGTTGCTCCTCACGAGTGAATCATTAGTACTTCATTAAGACGACACGCCGGTTACCTAACGCCGAGTAATGAGGCTTCAGAGAGAGAGAGAGAGAGAGAGAGAGAGAGAGAGAGAGAGTGTGTGTGTGTGTGTGTGTGTGTGTGTGTGTGTGTGTGTGTGTGTGTGTGTGTGTGTGTGTGTGTGTGTGTGTGTGTGTGTGTGTGTGTGTGTGTGTCCATTATTACACGCTGAAAGCTACACACACACACACACACACTCTCTCTCTCTCTCTCTCTCTCTCTCTCTCTCTCTCTCTCTCTCTCTCTCTCTCTCTCTCTGTTTCAATTCATTCATATACGTCTTCCTTATCTCCCTCTCTCATTCCTCCTCCTCCTCCTCCTCCTCCTCCTCCTCCTCCTCCTCCTCCTCCTCCTCCTCCTCAATTTCTCCTTGTTTCTCTTCCTTCGTTCCTTTCTCCTCCTTTCTTTCCCTCCTTGATCTCCCCTTTTCTGTCTTTTTTCAATTCCTTTTCACATTTTCCATTATTTTCCTTTCATCTTCCTTTGTTTTCATTTATTCATCCTATTGTTTCCTTTCTCTTTCTTCTTATACTCTCCCTTTCCTTAATTTCCTCCTGTTTTCTATTTCTTTCCTTTTTCCTCTCTCTCTCTCTCTCTCTCTCTCTCTCTCTCTCTCTCTCTCTCTCTCTCTCTCTCTCTCTCTCCAGTTTCTTTCCCTGTTTTCCTTCTCTCTGTCTCTTATGTTTGTTTCTTCCCTTCCCTTTCCCTTCCCTTCTCTTCTCTTCTCTTCCCTTCCCTTCCCTCCCTTCCTTTCCTTTCTCTTCTCTTCCCTTTCATTCTCATCTTGTTTGTAAATTTAGGATCACAAAAACATCAACAGTCTTTACAAATAACGTGTGTGTGTGTGTGTGTGTGTGTGTGTGTGTGTGTGTGTGTGTGTGTGTGTGTGTGTGTGTGTGTGTACTTTCATTAAAAATATGTTCTTCTTTTCCTATTTTTCTTATTTAATCATTAATGAGACCCTTTCAAAATTTATACTTGAAATTAATGACATTTTAATAATTGTGTGTGTGTGTGTGTGTGTGTGTGTGTGTGTGTGTGTGTGTGTGTGTGTGTGTGTGTGTGTGTGTGTGGGTGATTAAAGGAACAGGCCACGCATAGGAATCGAACCCAGTACTGCCTATTAAGTTGGCAAGGATGTAACAGAGAAGCC
>NC_059264.1:1124082-1141582 GCF_017591435.1 Portunus trituberculatus | reverse complement strand
CATGTAGAAACACAGACAGATAGAAAAGAAAAACAGCTGATAGATAGAGACAGATAGATAGACAGACAGAAAGACAGATTAAGTGTTCATATACATACACAGACAGATAGAAAAGAAAAAACAGCTGTACAAACTCATAGATAGAAATAGATAGATAGATGAACACGCAGAAAGACATAGAAAGTGTTCATTTTGAGACACATACATAAAAAAAATGAAAAAAAATGCAGTAACTGTACAAAATGATAGATATAGACAAAATAGACAGACAGGCAGAAAAATAAAGTGTGCATATAGAGACAGACAGATAGAAAAGAAAAGGAATAGCTGTAGAAACTAATAGATAGAAATAGACAGATAAATAGACGAACAGGCAGAAAGACAGTCAATGTAGAGACACAGACATAAAAAGAGAAAAAGGAAAGAAATAACTAGAAAATAGGGATAAAGATAGATAGATAGACAGACAGAAAGACAGATAAAGTGTATATGTAGATAGACAGACAGAGATACAAAGAAAATAAATAGACGAGACGAACAGACAGACAGATAGACAGACAGACAGACAGACAGACAGACAGACAGACAGACAGACAGACAGACAGATAGACAGACAGACAAAGCGTGCATATAGAAAGACAGACAGGTAGATAGGAGAAAAACAAAAAAAATCATCTGGAAATTGACAGATAGACAGATAGACAGACAGAGAGATAAAATGTAATAAAGGAAGACAAACATAGATAGGAAAGAAAAAGCAATAACAGACTTAAAAATTGATAGATAGAAATAGATAAACAGATAGATAGATAAACAGACAGACACACACACAGTAGATATATGGACACCTACAAATAGACAAAAAAATAATTGATAGATATAGATTGATAAAATGATAGATAAACAGAAAGACAGACAGACAGACAGACAGACAGACAGACAGATAGACAGACCGCCATACAGACAGACAGACATAGATATATAATGAAGTAGGGAAATAATACAACAGCTAAGATTAAAAAAAAAAAAAAGTACGTTTTATTCTGAAAAATGAAGAGGTTAGCTTAAAAAATATAAAATAAAATACTAATTGATACAGATTTTATTGAGCAAACTAAAACAAAAAAAAATTAGATAGAAATAAAGATATAGATAGATAAATAGACGTAGAGATGGAAAGATAGATAAATAAATAGATAAATAGGTAGATAGACATACAGAGTTGATAAGATATAAAGTAACGTTAAAATATATAGAAAGAAATAAGAAAAAAAGAAAGAAAAGAAAGAATGAAAGAAACTTCAATCCAAAACAAAAAAACAATAAAAATCAAAATGAAATGTAAAACTAATCAAACAATCAATCACAAAGTCTCTCTCTCTCTCTCTCTCTCTCTCTCTCTCTCTCTCTAACACAGCATGGATTTAACGGAAAGTGACTAACAGCACCACAAAATACACCACCACTTACAGCGATGCACTTAACCACTTCTGTCTCTCTCTCTCTCTCTCTCTCTCTCTCTCTCTCTCTCTCTCTCTCTCTGGCAATGATGAAATAAATAAAAGGATGAAAAATATGTACCGGTTGTAGAGAGAGAGAGAGAGAGAGAGAGAGAGAGAGAGAGAGAGAGAGAGAGAGAGAGAGAGAGAGAGAGAGAGAGAGAGAGAGAGAGAGAGAGAGAAAATCCCTCAATTAAAGGAACAAATAGAAAAATCATAAGTGAGATCAAATACTTCACTTTTTAATACTTTTTTGTGAATTTGTGAGAAAGGAAAGAAAAAAAGAAAAAAAAAAAATGATACCTGATGTTTTTTAATGAGGGAAGGAAAAATGACAGTGGTGTTTAAGGGAGGGAAAATGAAGAAAATGAATCAAACACGGCTCATTATAATTGTTCAGTAGAGTTTGAGGGTAAAAATGAACAAAACAGCATACGAGATTAGTGAGAGGAAATGGTGAATGATGAATGAATGGCAGCTTGACGTGAAGAGATAAGTAAGAGTCACACACACACACACACACACACACACACACACACACACACACACACACACACACACACACACACACTTAAACTTAACCTAACCTAATTGATCTTGACAATGGAGTAAGTTTTGTTATTTTTTTATGTAGATATAAATGAAAATGAGAAAGGAAGACGAAATGAGGATAGTAATGATGGAGCTTAAAGTAAACACATAAGTAAAGTAACAGTTAAGATATTTTCGTTTTCTTTAAGTAGAGATAATTAAGTAAAGTGAATATTTAAAGTAAGAATTAAGATATTTTCATTTTTTTTTTTTTTGTTTTTTGTAGAGAGAGATAAGTAAATAAAAGTAAAAGAGTAAAGTAAATCATTAATGTAAGAGTTAGGATGTTTTCATTTAGTTTTTTTTTTTCGAAGTGTATGAAAAAAAATGAGAGAGGAAAATAAAATGAGGAAAAATGCGAGGGGAAAATATATTCTTTTCTTTATCTTCATTTTTTTTTTTTTTGCTTATTATCGTCTTTTTTATTTATTTGTTGCACTAAATTTTGTCAAGAAAATAAAAGATAAAAGTAGAAATACAAATCATTTACTTTATTTTCTATCTTTTCCATATTTTCACTTGTTTTTTTTTCCTATTTTTATTTATTGCTTTAAAAAAAAAAATAAGCAGATAAAAATAGAATTACAAATCATTTATTTCATTATCATTTTTTTTTCTTTTCACTTTTTTTTTACTAATCATCGTTCATTTCATTTCTTTTCCTATATTAATTTCTTGCCTAAAAAGTCAAATAAACAAATAAAAATAGATATACAGAATATTTACCTAATTTCCGTCAGTTTTCTTTTATTTTCATTTTTTTCCTTATCTTATCATTTTTTTCCCTATTTTCATTTATTGCCTAAAAAAATAAAACAAACAGGTGAAAACAGAAATACCGATCATTTATTTCATTTTCGTCAGTTTTCTTTTCTTATTATTCTTCTTATTTCAATCACCTAATAATTTTTTTCATTTATTTTGGTCATTTTTATAATTCATCACTCACCATTATTCTAAACATTTCTATTCCATCAACATCTATTTTATATTTTTATCTATTTCCATTTTTTTTCTATTTTCATTTCAAACATTCTTTCTCACTCCCTCTTCCTCTTGTCTTCCTCTTCCTCTTCTTCCATCTTTCCTTCATTTCTTCTACTTCCCTCTTATACTCCATTTCTCTCGGTCATTCTTCTTTACTGCATCTCTCTCTCTCTCTCTCTCTCTCTCTCTCTCGTTCGTTTACCTTTTGCTTCATTGCCTCCTTTCTTGCTCTTCCTTTTTCCTCTTCTCCATTCCTCTTCCTTTTATTTACTCCTTTTCTTTCATTTCTTTATTCCTTTCGTTACTCCTCTTCGTCAAATCGTTCTTTCAAAACCCCCAAGTCCATTTTCCATTTTCTATTCATTCATTTATCTTTTCCTGGCGGTTCGAGCGAGTGAAGCGCTTCGAAACGGATGAATTCGAAGCCGTGTAGCGAAACAGACTTAAAAAAAAAAAATGATTCACGAAACGATACGTGATATTTAACTGAATCCTCTCTCTCTCTCTCTCTCTCTCTCTCTCTCTCTCTGTTCCAAATCTATGACATCAATACTGTCTTCGTTTTCAGAGAGAGAGAGAGAGAGAGAGAGAGAGAGAAATCTAAACTCCATCAACTGAACTTCAGATATTTTTGGATTCGACAGTTAGGTGGAAAGTAAGAGTGAACCAGTGAACCAGTGAACCAGTGAACCAGTGAGATTGAACCAGTGAGGATAGAGAGAGAAAGAGAGAGAAGGAGAGAGGGAGAGACAGAGTGAAGCAATGAATCCTACAAGTGAACCTATCAGTGAAGCAATGAACCACTCCATCAGTAGAAGCAAAACAGTGAAGCAGTGAAGCCATAAAAAAAAAAAAGAGTTAATATAGTGAAGTGAATCTTTTTGAAGTGAAACTGAAAAAAAAAATTGAAACAAGCAAAAAAAAAAAAAAAAAAAAATCAAGGAAAAAAAAAGTAAAAGCGAAAAAATGAACCTCAAAAAAAGCGAACCAACGAATCTTTAAAAGTGAAACAGTACAGATACGAAACCAGAAAAGTGAAACAGTGAACCGAAATAAAAAAAAATAAAAAAAAACCAATGAACCAGTGAAACTCCCGAAAATATTGACAATTTAGTGATAACGAACAAATGAAACAACGAAACCTTATAAGTGAACCAGTGAATCAGTGTGTCTTTTGTAAGTGAACCAGTAAAGTGAAGCCAAGCGAACCAGCCAAATGAACCACCAACACAGTGAACTGGTGCAGAAGGAAAGGAGGATAAGGAAGGAAAACAGGCAGTAAAAAGGAAAAAGAAAAGAAAAAGAAAAGAAAAAGAAAAAAAGGAGAAAGGGAAAGACGAAAACACGAAATAAATGTGCTAGCAAAGAGGAGAATAAATAAAGAAAAAGAAGAAAAAGAAGAGAGAACACACACACACACACACACACACACACACACACACACACACAGCTTATCAGTAAAAAAAAAAAAAAAAGGAATAATTACAAAAAAAAGCTTTAATTTTGTGTCTATCTTTGAACAACAAGATAAGAAGAGGAACTAGAGAAGAGATAGGAGAGATAAGGAGAGTCAAGGTGATACGAGGTGGAAAACTGTGCTAAGAGAGGAGGAGGAGGAGGAGGAGGAGGAGGAGGAGGAGAAGGACACATGATAGACCAGACAGATAATGACAGATAACACGAGAGAAGATAAGAACAAGGCAATGCAGTATCTTTTCCAATCCCTCATTCATTTCTCTCTCTCCTCTGTTCACTAAAAAAAAAAAAAAAGGAAAAGAGAAATGTGAAGGAATAAAAGGAAAAAAAAAAGACTAAACAGCGAGAGAAACAAGAAAGACATACATACACACAGACACACAGACACAAACACACACACACACAATGCACAAAGCGAAACACAAAATGAACGAAGAAAACACACAACAAACAATACCACGAGAGAAAACGGGAATATACACACCACCAACAAGGTAATACCACCACAACACCACAACACCACCACAAACATGGCCGAAACTGCCTACCGCCTCTCCAAGTTCCTCGCAGTTCAGGACAACTTGAGGAACGAGACGGAGAGTATTCTGGCACAGTGCTCCGCTAACCTAACCTCACCGGAGACTCTAAACGCTGCCTGTGACTCTTGCAATGCCACGGGGGTCCAGCGGCTATGGGAGGAAGGACTCTGTGATTTCCCCCCGACGCCTGCTTTCGATTCTGCTGTCTACGTTTTTTACATCACCATCCTCGTCGTCGCTGTATTGGGAAACTCCGTCGTGGTGTACATCGTCTGCTCGTCTGAGAAAATGCGAACTGTCACCAATTACTTCATAGCAAACTTAGCCATCGGTGATCTGTGCATGGCGATCTTGTGCGTCCCTTTCTCCTTCATCAGCACGTTAATCCTCAAGTTCTGGCCATTTGGAGGACACTTATGCGTGGCTGTCAATTACCTCCAAGCTGTCTCTGTCTTCGTTTCCGCGTATACCTTAGTAGCGATCAGCCTGGACCGCTATTTGGCCATCATCTACCCTCTCAGACCTCGCATGACGCGCTGCCAGGCTAAAATCATCATAGCGAGTGTTTGGGTGCTGTCCCTCGCCACAACCTTACCAGTAGCTGTGTATTCTCGCCTCCTCACACCGCCTGTTAACTTCTACGCTCTTATGGACAGACAAGTGTGCACGGAGGACTGGGGGCCGGAGGAGTCAGATAAGTCAAGGGTAGCGTATAGCGTTGCCCTTATGTTGCTGCAGTACTTTCTTCCTCTCACTGTCCTTGTGTTCACCTACTCCCGCATCGCTATGGTGGTGTGGGGCAAGAGAACGCTGGGGGAGACGCCGGCACGGGTCGACAGGATAGCCAGGAGTAAGAGAAAGGTAAGATGTGTTTGTGGGTGTTTTTTTTTCGTGTTTTTTTGGGGTGTTTTAATTTCTGGTGGTTGCGTGTTTATTTCTCGTGTTTTTTGGGTGTTTTGGTTTTGGTGGTGGTGTTTTTTGAGTGTTTTGTTGTGATTGGGTTTTTTTGTTTATGTTTAGATTCTATTTTTGTAATTTTTTATTAGGGTTTTAGTGAGTGAAAGTAAGAGCGATTGTACGAGCGAGAGCGAGAGAGAGAGAGAGAGAGAGAGAGAGAGAGAGAGAGAGAGAGAGAGAGAGAGACGGACACAGCTGCTATCTCGACTTATATATATGCAGAAACTGTTGTAATTATATTTTTTCATCGCTGAGCACATTAATGTAAATTATGTGAACAATATCTCAGCTGTAATTCATTTTTAAAACATAGTACTTTCTCTCTCTCTCTCTCTCTCTCTCTCTCTCTCTCTCTCTCTCTCTCTCTCTCTCTCTCTCTCTCAGAAATGAAAAACGACAAAGATGAAAGCGACCAATGGCGAGGCAGGACAATTTTCCGTCAGCGAATCACAAGCCTTGAGTCAAATTGAACCAATGAGAAACGAGAATTTAAATCGATTATTTGTTTTCCCGTTTTCTTTTATAATTTTTGTTTTCTTTTCCTTTCGTGAGCAAATATTGAGACAAGACACAGAGAGAGAGAGAGAGAGAGAGAGAGAGAGAGAGAGAGAGAGAGAGAGAGAGAGAGAGAGAGAGAGAGAGAGAACATATAAACAAACACACACACACACACACACACACACACACACACACACACACACACACACACACACACACACACACACACACCAATAAACAAATAAATAAAAAAAAAGGAAAGAATTGAGAGAAAAAAAAATAATGAAAATAATTTTGTGCATAATTTCAAACTGTTTCACTTAAGCTTTACTCAATACACTCATTTTCTATTTCATCCTTTAAGCTTCCACTCACTCTCTCACTCTCTCTCTCTCTCTCTCTCTCTCTCTCTCTCTCTCTCTCTCTCTCACAATCAGCCACTCTATTCAAACTTTCACAAGCTTCATTCATTCACTTCCTCACTCAGCTGGCACTGTTTCTATTATTCAACAAAGAATTTAGTGAATCAGTCATTACTCAAACACACTGGGGTCTCTCTCTCTCTCTCTCTCTCTCTCTCTCTCTCTCTCTCTCTCTCTCTCTCTCTCTCTCTCTCTTTCTCTCTCTCTCCTTTTTGTGTTCGATATAGGAAAACTAATCTGCCACTTTTCTAAGACCACCTGTTTGTCCTCCTCCTCCTCCTCCTCCTCCTCCTCCTCCTCCTCCTCCTCCTCCTCCTCCTCCTCCTCCTCCTCCTCCTCCTCCTCCTCCTCCTCCTCCTCCTCCTCCTCTTCTCTTCTCTTCTCGTCCTCCTCCTCGTCCTCCTCCTCTTCTTTTTCCTTTTCCTCCTTCTCTTCCTTCGTCTTCTCTTCCTCCTCCTTCCCTTTTTGCTCTTCCTTCTCCTCTTCCTTTTCTTTGTATTCCTCCCTCTTCTTCCTCTTTTCGTACCTCCTTCTTCTCCTCCTCCTCCTCCTCCTTAATAAATAGCCAATTTTCTCTCCAGTACACAGAAAAGGCATCAAAGTCACTGAACGTCATTTACACTCTTAAGTTAATTTAACACAGCTCTGACGGGAACAATAAGTTAATAGATAAGATAAATAGGAATAAAAAGCTGGTTCGTCTCCTTAGTCTCCCTCAGTCGCCTTACAGAGATGGATGAAATATAGCTAAGTGTTTGGATATTCTTGATTTTCTTTTTCTATCTGGAGTAAATTAGGAAGCGTTGAAGAGGAAGGTGAGTGTAGGTGAAAGAAGTAATATTGATGGTTTTCTATGTTTTATTTTCTATGTGGAGTTCATTAGGAAGAGTTGAAGAGTTGGGTAGATGAAAGAAATATTATTGGTGGTTTTTAATGTTCTTATTGGTGGTGTCTCGAGTGATGTGTCAGGGTTCAGATGGACATATTGAGAGTTTAATGGTTCTTTGCATTGGATGAACCTTCAATAGTCAACAGGAGAGGAGGAGAGGACAGTGAGAGAGAGAGACAGAGAGAGAGAGAAAAAAAGAGAGAGAGAGAGAGAGAGAGGTGGAGATATCAAAGAACCGAGAAAAAAAAATGGAGAGATGATAAAAAGTAAAGAAATAACAGGAAGTCTGTGTGTGTGTGTGTGTGTGTGTGTGTGTGTGTGTGTGTGTGTGTGTGTGTGTGTGTGTGTGTGTGTGTGTGTGTGTGTGTGTGTGTGTGTGTGTGAAAGGATAATTAGGAAAAAATTCAAGACAATATTGAATCAGAAAAAGATACAGACACACAGACGGAACGGTAACGAGTGAGAGAGAGACAGAGATACAGACACCCAGACGGAACAATAAAGAATGAGAGTTACAAAGAACCATAGAAAACATTAAAAAATTCAAGAGGTCTACAATTGTGTCCTGAATACCATGCCAGAGAATACACAAAGGAAGAGAGAACCGCCTTGGTACAGTGGGAAAGAGCAATGTTTTGATAGGAAGTCTAGAGAAAAATTTAAAAAGTTCTCCATTGTGGATTGAATACCAGAAAAAAAGGGAAAGGAAGATTTGAGCAGCCGTGGTACAGTGGAAAAGAATAGGTGTTGATGTGAAGAAGCCCACGGACACATGGGTACGAATCCTCCTGGCACTCGGGAAAACTTTTCAAATAAACCAAATTAAAGAAGACGCGACAAAAAGCAGAATCTAACGAGGAAACTGTGAGATAGAAAGGCAATCCCACACCCACGACTGGACTGGATTGGATACCTTTGCTAAGAGAGAGATAAGGGAAATATGACGTGAATCTGGAAACAAAGCACCATTAACTAACATAGAAAGTAAAAGTTAATCAGGATACTTAACCCCTTCAGTGCCATGACGCGTTTCCATATTGACTCTGCTTACTATTTGGTGATTCTATACAGCTTCACTAACCTATGTGGGGTATTGAAATAGTGAAGACTGTGGCCATTAATCTTCAGGCCACCACAGACCCTTCCAATGTCAATAAAATGGTCTAATCGTGCACAAATCTCAAGGTAAAAATGTATCCCAGTATTGAAAAGGTTAAAAATAGTGAAGACTGTGACCATTAATCTTCAGGCCACCACAGACCCTTCCCAATGTCAATAAAATGGTCTAGTCATACACAAATCTCAAAGTAAAAATGTGTCCCAGTATTGAAGGGGTTAAAAATAGTGAAGACTGTGGCTATTAATCTTCAGACCACCACAGACCCTTCCCAATGTCAATAAAATGGTCTAATCGTGCACAAATCTCAAGGTAAAAATGTGTCCCAGTACTGAAGGGATTAAACGCATTTATTTATTCATATCTTTAGGCCGAACATATAAATCAAAACTAGTAAAGAGAAGAAAAACTAGAATAATTGAGTTAATAACATGTCAGGAAGTGAAGAAATTGATGTAGTTGAAAAAAATCACTAAATTCTTGCGTCCCTTATTGATCACGTCTTTAATAATGCACAAAAAAAAAAAAAAAAAAAAAAAAACTACTGGAATTCTTTACAAGGAAGTACAAGGAAGGAGGCAGAGAGAGGACCCAAGATTAGACAGAAGGATTAACATGCAGAGAATAAAGGACTGAATACTAAAGACAGGTGATAGAAAGAGATGGAAACAGCTTATCAGAAAGAGCAATACCATATACACAATCTAACACGCAGACGAAGGCGAAGACGAAGAGGTGAATAGTTTAATAATGTGCACCAATTTAATCAACGGTCTATTGTCACTGCTCTCCATATTCCTGTGTATTGTAGAGCCATCAGTTCTAATTCACACCAGAGGAGGTTGTAATATCAATGACAAGTGTATTAAATGGTGCGTTATGTGTGCACTTTACTAAACGTTCCTAATCTCTATCTATTGTGTCTTTGTGGAGAGTTATGTGTTATGGTTCTCTCTCTCTCTCTCTCTCTCTCTCTCTCTCTCTCTCTCTCTCTCTCTCTCTCTCTCTCTCTCTCTGTCTGTCTGTCTTGCCTTTCAGTGTTCAGTTCAGTGTCTCTAAAAAATAAATAGAACGCTGAAGAAGACACAGAGATAATAAACTGATCCTTTGTGTTGCTTTTCGCATTTCTCCTCTTCCTCCTCCTCCTCCTCCTCCTCCTCCTCCTCCTCCTCCTCCTCCTCCTCCTCCTCCTCCTTCTGTGCTAGATCTTTCTTTTCCTTCGTTCTTCCTTCCCTGCTTTATTCTTTCTTACTCTTCTATTTTTCATATGTCAAAACTTTTCTCTCTCTTTTCATTCCTTGCTTCTTTCTACCTGTTTTACTTTTACATAACTCTTCCTCCTCCTCCTCCTCCTCCTCCTCCTCCTCCTCCTCCTCCTCCTCCTCCTCCTCCTCCTCTTCTTCTTCTTTTTCCTCCATCTCCTCCTCCTCCTCCTCCTCCTCCTCCTCCTCCTCCTCCTTAGTTGGGTTCATTGGAAGAACCTTTGAATTTAAATCAGAAAAAGTTATCCTCAGAAAAGACATTGAAAAACTGGAAAAGATCCAGCGTAGAGTGACCAAGATGATTCCAAGATTGAGAAACAAGCCGTATGAGGAACGACTGGAAGCATTAAACTTATTCAGCTTAACAAAGCGCAGGATAAGAGGAGACCTAATCCAAGTTTTCAAAATTTTCAGGGATACAACAACCTTGATGTAAATAAATATTTTACCATTGATCATTCCACCATAACAAGGAATAATGGATTTAAAATTACACCAAAACGCTTTAAAACCCACGAGGCAAAGCACTTTTTCTTTAATAGAATTGTTAACATTTGGAATAAGCTTCCTTCAGAAATAGTAAACAGTACTTCCATTGCATCATTCAAAAACAAAATTGATAAATATTTAAAGAATAACCCCAACAAGCTCTCTTCTTGTCTGAATAATTAAACATGATATTAGTATGACAATTATTTTACTTTTCTTATAGATAGATATGTAGAGTTCACCGTAGGGTGAATAATAGAATCTCCTTTCATCCTTTCCTGTGAAAATTCCATGTCAGTTTTTCCACACTGCATGCTACTTTTCCAAACTATTTTCCATGCCAGCGGTGGGTGGAGGGAGTGGTGGGTGGGGAGGAGCCTTCTCCTGTACTGTCCTGTCTCTCTTATCTGTAGCCAGTTACAAGTAGTTACTAAAGGACCAAGAGGTCTGTTGCTGTTTTTCTTCCTTTGTATTCCTTTGTATTCCTCCTCCTCCTCCTCCTCCTCCTCCTCCTCCTCCTCCTCCTCCTCCTCCTAGTACCTTCACTAAGTCTGTCACGCAGTAATCAATGGAAACGCTGGGTCCTCCTACTCCTCTTCCTCCTCCTCCTCCTCCTCCTCCTCCTCCTCCTCCTCCTCCTCCTCCTCCTCCTCCTCCTCCTCCTCCTCCTCCTCGCCTACTTCGTACCCTGCATTTCAGAATTCGTTGAGTCCCTCGTCCCGTCCTTCAATTACTGTCACAGAAAACGGGGAGCGACTAATTCTCAATACATACGAGAGAGAGAGAGAGAGAGAGAGAGAGAGAGAGAGAGAGAGAGAGAGAGAGAGAGAGAGAGAGAGTAGTAACCTTTTCATTTGTATATCTGATTAACGTTAAGAGAAATGATGATGATGATGATGATGATAACAACAACAACAACAATAATAATAAAAATAATAATAATAATACCACCACCACCACCACCACCAATAACACCAATAACAGTGAGAGGAAAAAAAAGACGAGAAATAATGAAAAGATAAAAAAAAGGAAATGAACAAACTCAAACAGTGAAAGAAAAAAAGTAAAAAAAAAAAAAAACAAATCCTAATGAACAATATCTCAACAAGGCAACATTTTTAAGGCTCAGCTCGACGTAATAACACACACACACACACACACACACACACACACACACACACACACACACACACACACACTAGATTATGTTTTGATAGGCGAACAAAACATTCAACATTTTTTTTTTCATTTTCGTTTTGTTTCATTTCTTATTTTTTTCTCATTTTCTTTTTCTTTCATTCTTTTACATTTTTTTCATATTTCTTTTCCTTTATTTTCCACTTTTTTTCTCATTTTCTTTTTCTTTCATTCTTTTACAATTTTTTCATATTTCTTTTCTTTGCAAATTTTCTTACTTTTTTTCATATTTTCATTCCTCAATAATCTTTTTTTTGTGACACTGGAAGATTAGTGACGGGCATATAATTAAGAAAGAGGAGAGGAGAGGGGGGGGTTAAAAAAAAAACGAAGGAAAAAAGGAGGAGGAGGAGGAGGAGGAAGGGGGGGTTAAAATAAAAGGAGGTGGGACAGGGGAGAGTAAAAAAAAAAAACGAAGAAAAACGAAAAATACATCAAATAAAACCATAAAAAAAAAAACGAAGGAAAATTAAAGAAACGAAGGAAAAAGGGGAAAAAAACTAAATAAAGAAAATATCACGAAGAGGAAAAAGGGAGAAATAAATGAAGAAAAACGTCAAATAAACAAAATAAGGAAGAAAAATAATAAAATACCAATATTCTGATACCATTTCTCTCTTTCATCCATTAAAAAACACGAAATTTAATAAAAAAGAAAAGGAAATGAAAATAAAAAATAGAAAAGGAAATAGAATAAAAAAAAGAAAAGAAAATGAAAATAAAAGTCAATAATATTAAAGGTTTCTTCCACCAGTTTGTTCTTCAATTACTTATTTTATTCTTCTTTCATCTCCACTTTTGCGAAACGGAAGAGAGAAGAGAAGAGGAGGAGAGAAGAAAAGAGCAAGAGAAGAAGAGAAGAGGAAGAGAAGAGAAAGAGAGGAAGAGAGGGAGGAAAAAAAAATGATATGTGGATTTTTGTATGCTGGTGGGAGAGAGAGAGAGAGAGAGAGAGAGAGAGAGAGAGAGAGAGAGAGAGAGAGAGAGAGAGAGAGAGAGAGAGAGAGAGAGAGAGAGAGAGAGGAAAAAATAAGATACACAAGATACGAGGCATATTCTCTCTCTCTCTCTCTCTCTCTCTCTCTCTCTCTCTAATCCTTCCTAATGAAAAAACACGCATTATTCACCAGCCAAGTCACATTACTACTTCCTCTTCCTTCCTTCCTTTCTTTCTTCCTTCCTTCCTTCCTTCCTTCCTTCCTTCCTTCCTTCTTTCCTTCCTTCCTTCCTTCCTTCTTTTTCCTCCTCCCGCTCTTACGCAGTATTGAGAGATTATTTTTTTCCCTCCTCCTCTTTTCAAGGTCTCTTCGGGTTTCTCCTCCTCCTCCTCCTCCTCCTCCTCCTCCTCCTCCTCCTCCTCCTCCTCCTCCTTTCTTAATTCCAATTTTTCTCCTCCTCCATTTCCTGTATTTCTCCTCCTCCTCCTCCTTTATTCTCTCCTCATGTTCCTCTTCCTATCTACTACTCCTTGTTGGCCTCATTCTCCTTCCTCGTCTTCTTCTTCCCTCTCTCCTTCTCTCCTTCTTTTCTCTCTCCTGAAACCTTTCTTTATTTTTTCCTTCCTCCTTTCTTTTACCAAAGTTTCTCTCCATTACCATTCTTATCCTCTTCATTCTCTCTTTCCCTTACATTTTTTGGTTCTCCACTGGCCAAACATGTCTTCCTCTTCCTCTTTTCTTCCTCCTCCTCCTCCTCCTCCTTTTTCTTCTTCTTCTTCTTCCAAAATTGTATAGTGCAATATCCCTTTTAAGGTGCAAAAAATTTAATGGTGTTGACTCTTAATTTAACCACCTCCTCCTCCTCCTCCTCCTCCTCCTCCTTCTCCTCCTCCTCCTCCTGGACAAACATCACACCTTTTTCCTTCCCTCCCTCACTCTTTTCTTCATTTTTCCTCTTTTCTTTTTCTTTTTTTCGACGTGACATTAAAAAGTTGTCTTCATAATGGTAGTAAAATTCTGTCTCTCTTATTTTTCTTCTTGATTGTTTGAAGCGTGAGAATAATTTTTGCCTCTCTCTCTCTCTCTCTCTCTCTCTCTCTCTCTCTCTCTCTCTCTCTCTCTCTCTCTCTCTCTCTCTCTCTCTCTGTATTGGTGTTTTTTTCTTCCTTTTGCTCTTCTCTTTCTTTTCCTCCTCCTCCTCCTCCTTCTTCTTCTTCTTCTTCTTTATTATCATTTTTATCGCATTTTTGTTCTTGCTCTTGTTCTTCATATCCTGTACTTTTCGTCTTATTCCTTCTCTTCCTCTTCCTTCTCTTCCTCTTCCTCCTCACTCTCACTTCTTCGTTGTTCTTTCCTTATATATTGTTGTTCTTGTTATTGTTCTTCTTTTTTCACCTCCTCCTCCTCCTCCTCCTCCTGATATCAATTTCTTCCTCCCATTCATTATGTTTTCCCTTACTCCTTATCATAACACCAATTCCTGCCTTTCTTTTCCCCCTTATCTCTCTCTCTCTCTCTCTCTCTCTCTCTCTCTCTCTCTCTGGAGCAGCTCACTTTTCAAATTCAAATTACACACAGTTACTGAATTCCATATCACTTCATTTCATTCCTTTTGTTAGGGAGTGGAATGCCTTTAACCCCTTCACCACTGGGACGCATTTTTACCTCGAGATTTGTGTACGATTAGGCAACTTTATCGCCAATAGGAAGGGTCTATGGAGGTCTGAGGATTAAAGGCCACAGTCTTCACTATTTCAACCCCTTCAGTACTAGGATGCATTTTTACTTTGATATTTGTGTGCGATTAGACCATTTTATTGCCATTAGGAAGGGTCTATGGAGGGCAGAAGATTAATGGCCACTGCCTTCACTATTTTAATCCCCCACATGAGTTTCTGAAGCTGTATAAAATCACCAAATAGTAGGCAGAGTGAATATGGAAACGCGTCCTGGTACTAAATGGTGTTAATTAAGCTTACTAGAGAGAGTGGCGGTTCTTTGGTTCATTGGCTGGTTAATCAGGTCCACTCCAGCAGCAACGAAGCCCACTGTCACCAGGGAAATAGATTAGAGTGGTGGGAAGAGATAATTGGTGTTTGAGGAGATAAATGAAGGTGCAAAAGAAGGAATTAGAGTACTGTGAGTAAGGATTCGTCTCTATAGGGAGATTTAAAAGGCGGAAATAGCGTTGTAGGGAAAAACAAATACAAGAAGAGTGTTTTAAGAGAGAGAAATGAAGGAAAAAGAGAAAATTTTGGGTGTTATAAAGAAAATATTGAAGGAGAAGATAAATGAAGATGCAAAAGAGGAAAAAAGGAGGAAATAATGTTGTAGTGAAAATAAGATACAAGAAGAGTGTTTTAAGAGAGAGAAATGAAGGAAAAAGAGAAAATTTTGGGTGTTATAAAGAAAATATTGAAGGAGAAGATAATTGAATAGTCAAAGGAAGGTATTAGAGTGCTGGGAGCAAGAATTCGAGCTTTTAAGGAGGATTAAAAGGACCAAATAGTGTTGTAAGGGAAAAAAGATCCAAGAATAGGGTTTTAAGAGAGGGAAATGAAGGAAAAGAGGAAATTTTGGGGTTATAGGGAAATAATTGAAGGTTTAGAGAATTTTAAGGAGGATTAAAAGACTAAATAGTGTTGTAAGGGAAAAAATACAAGAATAGGGTTTTAAGAGATGGAAATGAAGGTAAAGAGGAAATTTTGGGATTATAGGGAAATAATTGAAGGTTAAGGAAAGATATTAGAGCTGTGGGAGTAATAATTGGTGTTTTAAGGAAGATTAAATAAGGTGGAAGGAAATATATAGGAAAAAAAGGAAAAAGGAAAATTAATAAGAAAGAAAAGGATAAGAGGAAAGTTTTTGAGTTCCAGGTTGTAAATGTTGTTTTAAAGCTTCCAGGAAAATAGATATTGAGTCCAGGGAAAAAAAATCTACGCCAAGGAAAAAAGTCATTAATTCCAAGGAAAATAGTCATCAATTCCAGGAAAAATAGTCAACAATTCCAGGAAAAAAAGTCAATTCCAAGGAAAATAGTCAATAATTCCAGGAAAAAAAGTCAATTCCAGGAAAAAAAGTCAATTCCAGGAAAAAAGTCATCAATTCCAGGGAAAATAGTCAACAATTCCAGGAAAATATGTATCAATTTCCATCTAAGGAGCATTAGGTGTCAAAATGTGAATATCTTGGGAAAATTCGTAACAGTTTCCAGATGTTGAAAAAGTTACCCATTCCAGAGAAACTCGTTAATTCCAAGCCATAAAAGGAAAAGTGTTTCAAGTTTACGAGAGAGAGAGAGAGAGAGAGAGAGAGAGAGAGAGAGAGAGAGTGGAACCATGCGTGCTTTGGGGTCCGAGGGGTCTCCAAGCGCGCGGGTTCGAATCCTGTTCACGGTCAGAGTGTAGGTTGGGCTTCCTCACTCGGGGCAACGGTTTTCTAACGGGTGGGCTTTGAGAGAGAAGGTACCACAAAAAGTATCCTCTTTAGCCCAGAAATTCCCGTGAAAAGCCCACATGGTATAAAGAGAGAGAGAGAGAGAGAGAGAGAGAGAGAGAGTATTCAGATCTTCAGATATCCATTTCAGAGACGTAAATTCCAGGCCATAAAAATGAAAACAGTCCCTGCTTTATGAGTTACACTTGCCAGAATGTTTGTTTCCAGGAAAATTAGAATTACTTTACAGAATTTTATCCTCTTCAGTACCATGCCGCGTTTTCATATTCATTCTGCTTACTATTTAGTGATTGTAGACAGCTTCAGAAACTTGTGTGGCGATTAAAATAGTGAAGACTGTGGCCATTAATCTTCTGACCTCCACTGACCCTTCCTAATGTCAACAAAATAATCGAATCTTACCCAAAAATCATGGTAAAATTATCTCCAAGTACTGAAGGGATTCAATTAGTAAAGACTGTGGCCATTAATCTTCTGACCTCCATAGACCCTTCCCAATGTCAAAAAAAATCATCGAATCTTACCCAAAACTCATGGTAAAAATATGTCCCAGTACTGAAGGGATTAAAATAGTAAAGACTGTGGCCATTAATCTTCTGATCTTCACTGACCCTTCCTAATGTCAATAAAATCATCGAATCTTACCCAAAACTCATGGTAAAAATGCGTCTTAGTACTGAATGGATTAAAATAGCAAAGACTGTGACCATTAATCTTCTGATCACCATAGACCCTTCCTAATGTCAATAAAAGTATCGAATTTTACCCAAAACTTATCGTAAAAATGTGTCTTAGTAATGAAGGGGGTTAAGAGCAACACATACATTCAAGGCAAGAAAAAAATCTACTTCCACAAAAAAGAAAAAAAAACAGATTCAAGATAAATACAGATGCTTTACTTTCCCCCACAAAAAAAAAAAATAAATAAATAAATGCAACTTCCAGAAAAAAAAATCAAAAGCTAGGATGAAAATGTGCCACAAGTTCCACATAAAATGGTTTCAGATTCCGGAAACATTCTCAGGGATTCCAGGAAGAGGATCAATACATTCGGGATTAGATGAAAATATTCCAAGTTTGTTACACGTTCCAGGAAAAATAAAAATTTCATTACTAGTTACAAAAAAGAAAGAGAGAGAGAGAGAGAGAGAGAGAGAGAGAGAGAGAGAGAGAGAGAGAGAGA
>NC_059264.1:1114082-1119082 GCF_017591435.1 Portunus trituberculatus | reverse complement strand
TCTCTCTCAATTCCATAAAAAAAAACTCTGATATCCTCACTCCTTCAACAAGTCCACGTCACACACACACACACACACACACACACACACACACACACACACACACACACACACACACAAAAAAAAAAAGATAAATTAAATAAGTAGATAGATAATTAAACAAAAAATGAATGAAAATAAATATAAAAAATCTAAGAAAATCATAAACACACTAAAAATCAATTAATAAATCAATCTCTCTCTCGTCATATGTGAATTGATAACTGCGAATCTAAAATGTGGAAAAAATTGAAAAAAGAAAAGAAAAGAAAAAGAAGAAAAGAAAAACGTTAATGCTTTTGTGATGAATCCTCGGTTTCATCACACACACACACACACACACACACACACACACACACACACACACACACACACACACACACACACACACACACACACACACACACACAGCTCTGAGGAAATTACAATTAAGTCGCTATGTGTCTCAGCAACGGCCAGCCACTCAGCCATCCACACGCATTCGCTCCTCTTTCCTCGTTATATCATTACCTTTTATCTCAACCTCTCTCTCTCTCTCTCTCTCTCTCTCTCTCTCTCTCTCTCTCTCTCTCTCTCTCTATTGCTTCTTTTTTTGTTACTTTTCTCGTTTTTCTTTTTTACTTGGCATTATTTAACCTATTTTCGTTTTTTTTTCATTTTTTTTTTTTATCAGTCAATATTTTCGTCTTTTTTTTTTCTTTCTCGTTGCTTAAAGTTACCTTGTTTTACTTGTTTTATGTTGTACTTTGGTGATACACACACACACACACACACACACACACACACACACACACACACACACACACACACACACACACACACACACACACACACACTTTCTCTTCATTAACACGCAAATTAATCCTTTACTCATTATCCTCAAATTCTGCTCGTTTTCCGGACGAACACACTTCACAGAGCAACTTAAGTCTATCATTATGAAAGGATAGACATTTCTCCCCCTCTCTCTCCCTCTCCCTCTCCCTCTCTCTCTCTCTCTCTCTCTCTCTCTCTTTGACATACGATTTCTCACGTATCAATATCAAAAAGTTTCCCCATTTTCTATTTCAATATTTTTATAGACAAGGTAGCGTCATTCTGTCTATATTCTGTCAGTATAACCGAATGGAAATGTTTATCTATTATCTATTACTATTCTGTTATCATTTTCTCTCGTTATCTTTTCCTCCTCTTTTCTGTACCAAGACACGTTTTCTTATTCATTCAGGTTACTACTTGGTGATTTTTTGTACAGCTTCAGAAACCTTTGTGGGGATAATAATAGTGAAGACTCTGGCTATTAATCTTCTGACCTCCATATATCGTTCCTAATGTCAACAAAATCGCCTAATCGCGCCCAAACTCAAGGTAAAACTGCGTCCAAGCACTGAAAGGGTTAGCATATCTTACTTTGCTTCCTCATAATGCACTTCATACGATAATAAATGATTCTTAACAACCTCTCAGCTCTCTTTTTTTTCTCTCTTCTACACATACCAACTCTCTCTCTTCTCAAGCTTATTCTCATTAACCTGCTTGTTTTTCCCATCTATCCTCGCTAATCTCTTCTCCAATGCACAAACGCGTCTATTCAGTTTTCATGCGCCAATTCTCACGTGACTTTTTCGTTATCTTCCTAATTTCTGCATCGTGATACATTCCTCAAAACACAGCAGTGGTATCCAATCTGTGTAAAGGAGACAGTATCTTTTATTAACCCATTTTGCCTATTCATTCTGTCTACTATTTGGTGATTTGATAAAGCTTCAGAAACTTATGTGGGGATTAAAATAGTGAGGACTGTGGCCATTACTCTTCCGACCTCCATAGATCCTTCCTAATGTCAATAAAACCGTCTAATCGTACATAAACTCATGAAAAAAATGCGTAATAATACTGGATGGATACAAGTTTCGTCTATGTTCCAGATTAACGACCACAATCTTCCTTAAAGTGGTGTAAACAGCAAAATAAACACGACCAAGCTAGTTAATTGATTCTGTGTTCCATCGATACGGTTGGTATGTGTGGCTTGACCTGCTGCTAATATGCCGATCTGTTTCCCTGGTTACAATACACGGCAGCCATCCCCCCTAGCATGCAAGGCTGCCAACTTATTTTTCCAAAGGGTAGAGGAAAGACAGACAGGCAGATAGAGTGTGTGGGAAGAGGAGTGAAAGAAAGTGAGAGAGAGAGAGAGAGAGGACAGACTGCGAGTTAACCATATTGCTGCTTCCTTTCAGTGCATCAGCAAACACTCAGACACACACTCTTCATTCATACAAACATAAATACAGTCACAATAGCACCAGCACAACCACAGCTGAGAGAGAGAGAGAGATGTATTGTGTTTTTTCCCGTTGTACAGACTGGCCTGTATTCTGAAACGCTTTACTCTCTCGCCGTCATTGCTTTCCTAAGGTTACAGTTAAAGATACTCGTGTTTTTAAGGGTGTTTTATTGTTTCTAGTGATCGATTGGCAAGATTTCTAGTTTATTAAAAGGAGAAACTGTCTTGAAAACCTGCTTGATTGTCTCTGTGGCCTTGGAAAATTGTTGTAGTAAGAGAAGAAATCGTTTTTAAGGGTGTTTTATTGTTTCTAGTGATCGATTGGCAAGATTTCTAGTTTATTAAAAGGAGAAACTGTCTTGAAAACCTGCTTGATTGTCTCTGTGGCCTTGGAAAATTGTCGTAGTGAGAAGAGAAGGTGTTTTTGAATAAGGAGAAGGTAAGACAGCTCTCCTCAAAATGAACAGAAGTAATCTCTAATATTTCAGAGTGCTTGGTGCTGTGACGACTGTTGCCTGCATAATCACCAAGTCTCAGCTAATATCATCCAGTGTGTCAGAATGTTTAGGTCTTGGTTTTGTGGCGAGTTTTGGGAAATGTTGTGTTTCCTGTTACTTATTCTATTTCATCTGGTTATTTTTCCATCCCATTTCCCTGGCAAGGCAACTTTTACACTCTCCCGCTGAGGAAACAACGAACACTTCTGTCAGCATCAAACACTATTTTGTTCTTCTTTGATTAGTATTCTGTTCTCGTTTTCTTTCGTTATCTTTTTCCCTCTCCTCTTTCCTCTTTCCTCGTCACTTTTGTCAGCATGACTTCCTTTGCTCCCTCATAACGCATTTTACACGATAATACATTTAACAACTTCAGGTCTCTCTCTCTCTCTCTCTCTCTCTCTCTCTCTCTCTCTCTCTCTCTCTCTCTCTCTCTCTCTCTCTCTCTCTCTCTCTCTATACGTACACTGACTTTCTCACCTTACACTCATTTTTTTTTTCTCAATATTCTTTTTCGTCTCGTTATACTTCACAGAAAAAAATAATACAAAATTCCGTACAGTCTTTATTTTCCATCTTTTCTATCTAATATATATGACAATTTCTCGTCGCAAACTCATTACTCTCGTTCACCTACCTTTTTCTTTCAGTCTCATCACATTTCAAGAACAAAATTATACAATATTCTGTAAAACCTTAATTATTCTGTTTTTTTATTGTTTTTTTTTATTTAATACACATAACAATCATCTCATCATAAACTCATTACTCTCGTTACCCTGACATTCTTCTCATCTCATCACATTTCACGCAAAAAATAAAACAATATACTGAACAACATTAATCATTCTTTATCTAAAACACACGACCATATTCTCACCACTCATTACCACTTTCTTCCCATCTCATCACATTTCCTACACAAACTAACTATTCTACACAACAATACACAATGCAACTTTAACACACACGCTTATTTTCTCACCTGCTCTTCTTCATTCTCCTTATTCTCAGTGTTTTCCCTATCGTTTAGTCAAATTTCATAGTGTTCTTAGTATTAAACCTTTTTTTTCTCTCTCTCTCTCTCTCTCTCTCTCTCTCTCTCTCTCTCTCTCTCTCTCTTTAACATACACACACTAACACATACACTTATTTTCTCACCTGCTCTTCATCATTCTCCTTATCCTCAGTTTTTTTCTATCATTTGGTCACATTTCACAATATTCTTACTATTAAATTACTAAATATTCTCATCTTTTTTTTTCTTTAATATACAAGCCAGCCTTTTCATATTCTCTCTTTCCCTCTCTCTCTCTCTCTCATATTCTCTCACCAATAACATTAAACTACAATATATCTTTTCTAATACGCAAGCCAATCTTCTAATCTCCTAGTTAGAAGATTAATAGCCAAAGTTTTCACTATTTTAATCCCCACGTAAGTTCCTGAAGCTGTAGAGAATCAGCAAACAGTAAGCAGAATGAATATGGAAATGTGTCACGGTACTGAAGAGGTTAACAAAAGCACCATCCACTTGTCAATATTAACGTATGTAGATTTCTTAATGTGTAAACAATCCTTCGAGTTTGGCTGCATTAAATCGCCCTGCATTTTCTCGTGTACCGTATTTAATTAACCCTTTTAGTACCATAACGCGCTCCCTTACTCATTTTGCTTACTAATTTATTACTATTTATTTTATACAGCTTCAGAGATTCATATGAGGGAGAAGATTGTGTCCATTAATCTGACTTGTATGTAAATTAAATCGTCTAATCATATATGAATTTCAAAATGTCCCCCAGTGATTTGATACAGCTTCAGAAACTCATGTGAAGGATTGAAATAGTGAAGTCTGTGGCCATTAATCTTCTGATCCTTTGCTAATGTCAATAAAATGGTCTAACGCGTGCCAGTACTGAAAGGGTTAATGGTTTCAGGTTTGTCTTCATTGTTTGTCTATTTTGTCTGTGTTTCATTCTTCTAGTTTGCTTGTTGTCATTGTTTTTATTTATTTTCTCTACTTTTATTTTTATTTACACCCTGTGGGCTTTTCACGGGAATTTCTGGGCTAAAGGGGATACTTTTTGTGGTACCTCCTATCTCAAAGCCCACCCGCTAGGAAACCGTTGCCCTGAGTGAGGAAGCCCAACCTACACTCGGACCGTGGACAG
>NC_059264.1:1066582-1096582 GCF_017591435.1 Portunus trituberculatus | reverse complement strand
ACCACAACACAGGCCTTTATATTTCTCCTTTCTGTTATGCTTCCCTCCACAGTTAACTAGTGTTCTTAATCATTCGTCACTCTCTCTATTAAACTCTAGAACTCGCTACCTGATTTAAGCCTTTCCATTTCTCATCCTTATTCTGTCTCCATTATTCAAGAGTTAACCAGTGTTCTCAATCTTTCATCACTTCCCCTTATACACTCCAGAACTTCCTACCTGATTCTGCATTTCCTCTTATAAAACGTAGGTAAAAACTCCTTAACACAAGCTTTTCTACTTCTCATCCCAATCTGTCCAGTTAACCAGTGTTCTCAGTCTTTCATCCATTTCCCTGGCTAACTCTGGAACTTTTTGCCTGACTGCATTTCTTCCTTTCATTGACGTGGGAGACTTTCAAGAGGAGGTTTCAAGACACTTATCCTCCAACTTAAGGCAATCCATTAGCACACTTTCTCCTTCAGGGACCTGCTGCCTCCGTGGACCTTTTCTTCTCCCACTCTTTCCCTGTCTTCAATATCAGGACGTGTTTTCATATTTATTCTGGTTATTTGGTGATCTTAACCTCTTATGTACTGGGACGCATTTCTACCATGAGTTTTAGGTATAATTAGACGTTTTTATGTACATTAGAAAGAGTCTATGGAAGTCAGAAGATTAACGGCTAGAGTTTTCGCTATTTTAATCCCCACATAGATTCTGAAGCTGTGTAAAATCACCAAATAGTAACCAGAATAAATATGAAAATGTGTCCTGGTATTGAAGCTTGTGTGGGGATTAGAATAGTGAAGACTCCAGCCTTCAATCTTCTGACCTCCATAGACCCTTCCTAATGCAAACAAAATTATCTAATCACACCCAAACTTAAGGTAAAAAAAAATGCGTCCTAGTACTGAAAAAGCTTAAGCCTGAGACGAAAAACACTTTTACATAGAAATAAATGAATAGAAATGAATAATCTTTTTTGTTGGCTTATATCTAAATGGCCCTATCCATACCTCTATCCATTTACCAACTATTTATGTATCCATTTCTCATATCCACATACATACATACATACATGCTCGGCGACTGGCATCTAAGAGGTTGGGTAAGTTTTTTTTATGTTGCCTTTGGTCAGATTTTCTCTCTCACATAAAAAAAAAAAAATACGTTAGGTTAAGTTAGGTTAAGGTTAGGTTAGGTTAGGTTAGGTTAGGTTAGGTAAGGTTAGGTAAGGTTAGGTTAGGTTAAGTAAGGTAAGGTAAGGTTAGGTTAGGTTAGGTAAGGTTAGGATTAGGTTAGGTAAGGTTACGTTAAGGTTAAATTAGGTTAGGTTAGGTTAAGTTTAGATTAGATGAGGTTAGGTTAGATTACATTACATTATATCAGGTAGTGTTAAGAGAAGTCAGGTTACATCAAATCAGGTTAGGTTAAGGTTAAGTTAGGTTAGATAACTTTAAATCAGGTAAGGCTACGTTACATTCACACGCACAGGAACACGAACGCTCACGAAGACTCCCAGATCCCCCATTAAATTATAAGACTCGAATTCAATCTTCCCTCGCTCGACCACGTGTGTTTTGAAGGCAGGAAATATTCATAATTAAAAATATTCCCACAGTTTATATTTTTACCAAACATTTCTTTAATTCTATACTAATCAAAATTATGCTCAGTCCGTTCTTGTATTTAGAGATAAAAATATGTATTACTTAAGAGCTTACTCTCTCTCTCTCTCTCTCTCTCTCTCTCTCTCTCTCTCTCTCTCTCTCTCTCTCTCTCTCTGATTTGGACTCGGTTTACAAGAAGTGGGAAAACCAGAGAGAAAAATAGAGGAAAAGGAAGAAGAAGAGGAGGATGAGGAGGAGGATGATGATGAGGAGGAGGAGAAGGAGGAGGAGGAGAAGGAGGAAGGCAGAAAATAGGAAGGAAGAGGTAAGAGAGAACATTAATCAATCTGTATAATCTTCCTCCTCCTTCTCCTCCTCCTTCCCTCCTCCTCCTCCTCCTCCTCCTCCTCCTCCTCCTCCTCCTCGTTTTGCCTCAAACTCTTTTCTCACTCACTCCTTCCTTTCCCCGCGAGGCTATTTGCATATACGAGAGAGAGAGAGAGAGAGAGAGAGAGAGAGAGAGAGAGAGAGAGAGAGAGAGAGAGAGAGAGAGAGAGAGAGAGAGAGAGAGAGAGAGAGAGAGAGAAAAAAGGGAAAGGTTTAACGCTGGTTCCTCCAAAACATTTCTTTTCCACAAAATCTTCTGCATCCTCCTCCTCCTCCTCCTCCTCCTCCTCCTATTTAAAAGCCCATAAAAGCATTTCTCCTTCATTCCTCCCTCCTCTCTCTCTCTCTCTCTCTCTCTCTCTCTCTCTCTCTCTCTCTCTCTCTCTCTCTCTCTCTCTCTCTCTCTCTCTCTCTCTCTTTGCTATTCGCGTAGGACAGGAATAAGGAGGAAGATAAGAAGCAAAAGAGGGATGACAAGGAGGAGGAGGAGGAGGAGGAGGAGGAAGGCTACAGATAGGTTATCTTTGAAGTGCTGCATTGCGAGAGAGAGAGAGAGAGAGAGAGAGAGAGAGAGAGAGAGAGAGAGAGAGAGAGAGAGAGAGAGAGAGAGAGAGAGAGAGAGAGAGAAAATAGCATAAATTCTCATCAAGGACCTAATATAATAAACACACACACACACACACACACACACACACACACACACACACACACACACACACACACACACAATAATGCATATCGTCATATTACAAACAAACACACAATGGAATGGAGCACAAACAAACAAACAGACAAACAGACAAACAAACAAACAAACAAACAGGCAAACAGACAAACAGACAAACAGACAAACAAACAGGCAAACGACAAAGGCAGAAATATGAAAAGAAATAAAACAAAGACACAAAGAAATTAACAAAAAAATAAACAAAAGAAACAGTAAATAAATAAATGAGAGAGAGAGAGAGAGAGAGAGAGAGAGAGAGAGAGAGAGAGAGAGAGAGAGAGAGAGAAAATTACATGATATAAAGATAAGAGAAAATATTTTAAATTTGCAATTGGAGAAGGAGGAGGAGGAGGAGGAGGAGGAGGAGGAGGAGGAGGAGGAGGAGGAGGAGGAGGAGGAGGGAGGGAGGGAGGCAGGGAGGAGGAACAAGAACAACAAGAACAAGACGAGGACAAACGAACAACAATAACAACAACAACAACAACAACAACAACAACAACAACAACAACAATCGATAAACCAATAAACACATGAACACACATGCATGATAATAAATAATAAATAAATGAAAATGGAACCACACACACACACACACACACTGCACATGACATTTGACGATAATCACAACTGCTCTCTCTCTCTCTCTCTCTCTCTCTCTCTCTCTCTCTCTCTCTCTCTCTCTCTCTCTCTCTCTCCATTTAATTACTCTATCACTATTTTCACCATAAATCACTAAACACGTCAAACTCCTCTATCTTCTTCTCCTCCTCCTCTTCCTCTTCCTCCTCCTCCTCCTCCTCCTCCTCCTCCTCCTCCTCCTCCTCTTCCTCTTCCTCTTCCTCTTCCTCTTCCTCTTCCTCCTCCTCCTCCTCCTCCTCCAGGGGTCGCTGCAGGGGGTAACCATACAGTGTGCGGCGCCCTTTAAAGGGAAGTGCACTTTTACAGTGGTTGTACGGAGCTGGGGCCTGATTGACTGCTGCCTCTCTTGAAAGCG
Organism: Portunus trituberculatus; assembly: GCF_017591435.1. Classification (NCBI taxonomy): domain Eukaryota; kingdom Metazoa; phylum Arthropoda; class Malacostraca; order Decapoda; family Portunidae; genus Portunus; species Portunus trituberculatus. The sequence continues at coordinate 1,092,882 of NC_059264.1, read as the reverse complement.
CCAGGCAAGGCTGCCGCACCACCTTTTTGACTCCACACTGTGTTTACATACATACTACACTACACTGCATACACGCACAGATACCCCAGAGTGAACGGTCACTACTACTACTCTCGACCTGTGACGGGCTGTGTTTGGAGAGGGCCTTGTCAACCATTGATCATCATCGGGAACTAAGTACCAGGGATCAATGTTGCAAGGGGTTATCAGCGTACGGCGTCCCTACAGGGAAAGTATGCTATCTCAGTGGATTGAACGGAGCTGGGGCCTGATTGACTGCTGCCTCCCTAGAAAGCGCCAGGCAAGGCTGCCGCACCACCCATTCGACATACACACTGTGCATCCACGTACACAATGCACACACAACATGACATTTACCAAGCGTCAACACTTTCCCCCACAAACACAAGTACTCACACGTACATTACACATTTCCTTTTCACTCTCTACTAAAATTCCATGTGAATTTTTAATATCACATGGTTTTCCTGCCAGCCTCGGCTGGAGGGAGGGGTGGGTGGGGAGGAGCCTTCTGCTTTGCTGTCCTGTCTCTACCACTGGTAGTTAGTAGATAGTCTCCACAAACAGCCTAGTAAGGACCTAAGGGTCTGTTGCTGTTTGTCTTCCTTTGTATTCCTTTGTATTCCTCCTCCTCATGTCATAAATCTCTCACTCAACGTTACCTACTTACTCTCTCTCTCTCTCTCTCTCTCTCTCTCTCTCTCTCTCTCTCTCTTATACGCCAGGGAACAAAGAGAGCAATAAATAGAAGCATAACGTGTAATATTTTCCCCACCTTAACAATGCTCTACTGGTTAACTGCCTCCCGTTTTCTTTGACCACACACGGCAGGCATTTAATCTTTGGTTAGGTTATGCACTGGTCCTGTCAATACTTGGTTGTTCTTGCTCTCTTTCTCTTTTTTTTCTAACTCTCTTTTTCTCTTGCTGTCTCTCTATTTCTCTTTCTCTCTCTCTCGCTCTGTTGTTCTTTCTCTTTCTATCTATTTCTCTCTTGTTTTGTCTATTTCTGTCACTCTCTTCTCTCTCTCTCTCTCTCTCTCTCTCTCTCTCTCTCTCTCTCTCTCTCTCTCTCTCTCTCTCTCTCTCTCTCTCTTTGTTCTCCTTTCACTCGCACCACTTCTGCATTCCTTCACTGGACATACTTCAGAACAAACTACCACTGTTCCTGCCACTCACACTCCCTTGAAAGCCACTAAAACATGCTTCACTAAACCCATAACTTCCTCCTCTGTGTTATTATTGTAGTGACCAAGAACACCACTTTGCCTATATTCTAACGCTGAGTCCTTCCTATATTCTGATGTTCCTAGTGTAAGTGAAACAATGTGAGGTTGAAGGGTTCTATATTGTAGCACGATTCTGGGTCTTTCCTCCTATGCTCAGATGGTTTTTACTCTAAGTTCTAGTAACGAGTTGTTTGTCATTTTTATTTATTTATCGTTGTTTCTATGTTCTAAGATACGAGTGTTTATAGTATTGCTAAGGTTCTATCTAGTCTATGTTCTGGTTTAAGTCATGTGAGGTTCAAAGTTTTTTGTTATGGTTTTAGTGATGTATCATTTCTATTGCACCAAAAGTACCATTGTTTCTATGTTCTAAGATACCTCAGGGATGTACCTTCAATATTCAGAAGGTTCTAGTTTGTTTTAGTTTAAGTCATGAGAGGTTCAAGGGTTTTGTTATGGTTCTAGTGATGAAGTTTGTATCATTTCTATTGCACCAAAAGTACCATTGTTTCTACGTTTTAAGATACCTCAGCGACGTCCCTTCAGTATTTACAAGGTTCTAGTCTTTGTTTCAGGTGCTTAATTATGGTTGTAATGACTGGTTAGCATTTTTTTATACTTTGCTAACAGGAGGGACTTCAAAATCATCCAGTCTATTAATGTCCTGGCCTTTCAAAATAGCTGTGAGCGTTTCTCGATACTGACATTGCAGAGCGTTTCTCAATGACTGACTGCCATTTTCCTTGAATCAGAAGGGACTTATAGTTTATCAATTCTGTGGTCTTTCAAATTAGCTGTGGTAAGGGAGCAGAGCGTTTCTCAATACTGACATTTTCCTTGAATCTGAGTTTATATAAGATTCTGGTATTTAGGTATTTGGAGAGAAATATACGAGTTTTAATAGAAGTACAAGTATATGGGAGGAATATTCACCGTTTCTTGATTTTTTTTTTTTTTTTATGACTGGCTTCCACTTTCTCTCTACCACCAACAGGAGGATATTGAAAAAAAAAAAACAGCTTATCAATATTCTAGACTTTCAAAACAGCTGTGGTGAGAGAACATAGCATTTCACAGTATTGTTATTCTTCCTCGATTCTTCTAATTCATGGTTGTAATGACTGGTTACCATTATTTTCTACATTACTAACAGGAGGGACTTCAAAAATACTCAGGTTGTCAATGTCCTGCCTTTCTAAACAGCTGTGGTGAGAGCATAACGTTTCTCTGTATTGACATTCTTTCTTGAATCTTCTAATGCAATATTGTAATGACTAACTTCCATTACTTCCACTTCGCTAACAAGAGGAATTAAAAAGAAATACAGCTTATCAATTATAACCAAACAAAATAACACACACACACACACAGCACACAACACACAGCACACACACAGCACATGACATTTGACTATATTCACATTTATTGATATTGACATTTTTCCCTCAAGTCCTCAAATTTATGGCTATAATGACTGGTGACCATTACTTCTACATTACCAACAGCAGAGACTTAAAAAAAATAAACACCTTATCAATGTTCTGGCCTTCCAAAATAGCAGTGGTGTGGGAGCAGAGAGCTTTTTCCAATACTGACTTTGTTCTTTACGTGACGCCAGCATAGATTTCTACGTAAAGAGGTTAAAACACACTTGCTTCATATTTCAACACCCCTTACCACTCTGGGAATATGTGTCTTCATAATGCCATGTATCAAGGGTTATTTTGCTGCCAAATGCACGTGTCCCTCTTTTTGGGGGTGAATTTGAGGTTGTTAGTGGCTGGGAGTGTGTAGAAATGTGTGTTCTCTGAGAGGCGACCTTGATAATGCTGACTTGTGAAGGAAAGGAAGAGAAGAGAAGGGAAAGGAAGGGAAAGGAGAGGAAGGGAAGGGAGAGGAAGGGACGGGAAAGAAAGGAAGAGATAGGGAAAGGAAGGCAAAGGAGGCGGAAAAGAAGAAAAGGGAGGGAGAAAAGAGAGGGAAGAAGGAAGGGAGAGGAAGGGAGAGAAAGGAAGAGGAAGAGAAAGGAAAAGAGGAAAAAGGAAAGGAGAGGAAAAGGAGGAAGAGAGAGAGAGAGAGAGAGAGAGAGAGAGAGAGAGAGAGAGAGAGAGAGAGAGAGAGAGAGAGAGAGAGAGAGAGAGAGAGAGAGAGAGAGAGAAACTACAAAGGGATTTTCGTTTTCATTCTCTCTCTCTCTCTCTCTCTCTCTCTCTCTCTCTCTCTCTCTCTCTCTCTCTCTCTCTCTCTCTCTCTTCTGTATCTCTATATATGAGAAAATTTATATTGCTTACTTTATTAAGACAACAGAGCGCCAACCGAGAGAGAGAGAGAGAGAGAGAGAGAGAGAGAGAGAGAGAGAGAGAAACTACAAAGGGATTTTCGTTTTCATTCTCTCTCTCTCTCTCTCTCTAACACACGCACAACATTGCAGTCAGTATGTTAAGCCTTCGCTCAAATCCTATACATGTGTGTGTGTGTGTGTGTGTGTGTGTGTGTGTGTGTGTGTGTGTGTGTGTTTCACTGTTTGATCTGCTGCAGTCTCTGACGAGACAGCCAGACGTTACCCTACGGAACGAGCTCAGAGCTCATTATTCCCGATCTTGGGATAGGCCTGAGACCAGGCACACACCACACACCGGGACAACAAGGTCACAACTCCTCGATTTACATCCCGTACCTACTCACTGCTAGGTGAACACCACCTACACGTCAAAGGAGACACCCAAATATCTCCACCCGGCCGGGGAATCGAACCCCTGTCCTCTGGTTTGTGAAGCCAGCGCTCTAACCACTGAGCTACCGGGTGTGTGTGTGTGTGTGTGTGTGCCAATCATTCTAATGGAAATATATACACTCACTTCTGGGGATGGAGACTACCTATTACCTCCATCAATCCTCCTCCTCCTCCTCCTCCTCCTCCTCCTCCTCCTCCTCCTCCTCCTCCTCTATATCATTCCCGTTTTCAATATTCTTGCAGTGGTTCTGGTTTCAATTATCATCTTTTTCCCTTTTCCCTTTTTATTTATTTCCTTATTTTTTGTTTTTCTATTGATGTTTTTAGTTTCCTTCTTGTCTTCATCTATTTCCTTGTCCTTCTTGTTCTTTTTCTTGCTTTCCAATGTTTTTTTCTTCTTATTTTCCTTTTTCTCATTTCTTCTTTCTTTTTGCTCCTTGTTTCCTATTTTCCTTCTTCCCCTTCTTGCTTTTCTCTTTCCTCTATTCGCTTGGCTTATTTCCTTAATTTATCTCTTTCTCTTTCTTTCTCTTTTCCCTCTCCTTCTTTCTGTAACTGCTGTAGTTGTTTTTGTTGTTCTTTGTTGTTCTTTATCTTCATGTTGTTCTCCTCTTTTTTCTCATCTCCTCTTTCTAGTCAATTTTCTTAATCTTTTTTTATTTCTTCCATCTTTTTCCTTTTATTATTTATTATTACTACTATCATCATCATTATCATTATTATTATTCGTATATTTTCCTCTTAGTTATTTTTCTTCTTCTCCTCCTCCTCCTCCTCCTCCTCCTCCTCCTCCTCCTCCTCCTCCTCCTCCTCCTTCATTTACCAACGCCACAGTTCATTAAGTAAAGCGTTCACATCAGTAAAAAAAAAACATTCTAAAATAGTGAAGGCACATCCACTACCCCCACCACCACCACCACCACCACCACCACCACCACCACCACCACCACCACCACCACCACCACCATTTCTATCCTTAACAAGCTTTCGTTTACAGAATAAATTAAACGGTTTTTCACTGAACAATCTGCAGCTTTTCTCATTGTAAACAACCTCACACACACACACACACACACACACACACACACACACACACACACACACACACACACACACACACACACACACACACAGTACTAAGAGAGTGTTAAGTGTGAATATGAAAGTGGTTTGGTTGAAGACTCAGACCAGGTGGTAAATATCTAAGGTAGATAAACACAAGCATATTTCTTACTCATTTTTGGGTCGATATATGTATTTAAGGAAGGGTGGAGGAAGGTAATATGGAAGTGGAGAGGTGGGGGAGGTGACAGAGAAGGTTGTAAATGAAGTAGATGTAGAGAAGTAGGCGAGAAATCAAAACCGGAATATTTTTTACATTTACTCATTAGTGGGTCAATAAAAATATCAATGGAGGGATGAGTGGATGAAGGCAATGTGGAGGTGGAAGGGTGGGGAGGACACAGAGGAGGTTGTAAATGAAGTGGATGCAAAAAAAATGTCTGTGTGTGTATGTGTGTGTGTGTGTGTGTGTGTGTCCTATTCTAGTATCTAACTTTCTTATGCAAGAGGTAACGAGTATCTCCACATTTTCTTTTTCTTTTAATTTTTTCCATCCGTTTCTCTAGCAACCATTTGACTTCTGCTTCTTTCTTTAATTTTTTCTCTTCCCTGCAACATGAAGCGTTTCCAAAGAGGAGAATCAAGACAAGTGGAAAATTAAATAAAAACCTTGGCTTTTCCTGGAGCACAGAAAATTAAACGGTTTTATTTAATTTTGTTGTTGCTGCTGTTGCTGTTTTTGTTGTTGTTGTTGTTTGTTGTTGTTGTTGTTGTTGTTGTTGTTGTTGTTGTTGTTATTTTCTTACCAATAATTTTGTGTTCCTCTCACTTTCACATGCTAGAACTCTTAAAAACCTTAAAAAAAAACTTTCTAAATTCTTAAAGTTTTAGAACCAAACGCATTTTTTCTTTGCACTTTTCCTTCAGGCTTATTTATTTGTGTTCTTGTGTCAGGTGGGGAAAAACAACACATTTGAAGACATACTAAATTTCTCAAGTCCCCACAACATAACATACACTTTTCCTTCAAACTTATTATTATTATTTTTTTTTTTTTTTTTTTTGGTGGGTGAGGAGAAAAGAACATAATTATAGGAATTCTTGTTATCTTATTATTTTCTAAGGTGTTTATTCATTTATTTACTTTTTTTTTTTTTTGAGGGGGGAGAAAAAACCAACAATATTAAAAAAAAAAAATCCCAATATTTCTAAAAGTCTCCAAAACCTAATTATATTTTTTTCACGCTCTTCTTTTAAACTTTTTTATTTTTAGTTGGATGAAAAAAAAATTGGATGGAAAAATAAAAACATTAAGAAAAGTCTCCAAAACCTCTTTTTTTTTTTACACCTTTCTCTTAAATTTTCTTCTTTTTGGTGAGATGGAAAAAAAAATTGGATGGGAAGGAAAAAACTAAGAAAAATCTCAAAATTTCTAAGTCTCCAAAACCTCTTTTTTTTACACCTTTCTCTTAAACTTTCTTCTTTTAAGTTGGATAAAAAAACAACAACAACAACAACAACAACAACAACAACAACAACAACAACAACAACAACAACAACAACAACAACAACAACAACAACAACAACAACAACAACAACAACAACAACAACAACAACAACAACAACAACAGCAAAACTAAACACGTAGCTACTTCTTCTCCTTCTCATTAACTTCTATGCTTCGCTTTGACACCTAAAGAAACAAGAAAAAGAAGGATAAACAAGGAAAAAGAAGGGAAAAGAGGAAAGAAAAAAGATAAACAGGGAAAGGGAAAATATGGAAAGAGGAAAAAGGGAAAAAGGAAAATAGAGAAAAAGGGAAGAAGAGGAAAAAGAAAAAGGAAGAGAAGAGGACAGAAAAAAGGAAGACAAAAGACAAAAAAAGAGAAAAAGAGGAAAATTAAAAAGGAAAGTAAAAGAAAAAGAGAAAAAAGAAAAAGAAAAGAAAAGAAGGCAAAGAAAAAGAAAAAGGAAAAGAAAGAAAAAGATAAGAGAAAAAAGAGGAAAAAAGAGAAGGAAAAAAAGGAGAAAGGAAAACAAAAAAAATAAGAAGGAAAAGAGGAAAAAACAAAAAACAAACAAGCACTCTGGCAAACTCCAAAGTCAAATTTCCCCTCCTCCCTTCTCAATCCCCAACAAATCTCCTCCCCTTCCTCACCCCATCCCTGAGCCACCCTTCCTCCCCCATCAACTCCCCTCTTTACCTTCCCATCAACCTCCCCTCTTGACCTTTCTCCAACTATCCCCTTTTTTCCTTTTTCCTCTTCCCCATCAGCCCTCCCCCATCCTTCCCCAGCCACCCTCCTCCTCCTCTCCTCCCAATATTGTCCACCATTGAAGTCTGGTGGGGATTATTACGTGTCTCATCTTGAACTTTGTGGAGGAGGAGGAGGAGGAGGAGGAGGAGGAGGAGGAGGAGGAGGAGGAGGAGGAGGAGGAGGAGGAGGACAAATGTGAAAAACGGCGAACAAAGGAGAGGAAATAAAAGGAGGGAGAGAGAGAGAGAGAGAGAGAGAGAGAGAGAGAGAGAGAGAGAGAGAGAGAGAGTGTGTTATGGTTCGGTATTAATCACATGTCAACGATACCGAACATGAGAATACATCCAATAAATCATAGCTCTCTCTCTCTCTCTCTCTCTCTCTCTCTCTCTCTCTCTCTCTCTCTCTCTGCCTACCACAACCATCTTTTTCTCTCTTTCTTTCCAAAACCACAAACATCACAATCACTTCTCTCTCTCTCTCTCTCTCTCTCTCTCTCTCTCTCTCTCTCTCTCTCTCTCTCTCTCTCTCTCTCTCTCTCTCTCTCTCTACCACCTCCTATACCTTCTCCTTTTCCCTCTCTGTACCCTCAAATCTCTCCCATCTCTCTCTCTCTCTCTCTCTCTCTCCCTCCCCCACTCTCTACCCACCCTTCTCTCTACCTCTCTCTCCCTCCCTCTCCCTTCAATTAATGTCACCGCCACACTTCGTTCCTCTCCCGCTCTTCCTCACAATGCCTCTCACTCACACACTCACAGCCTCAAGCATTCTCAAATATCTCTTTACTTGCTCTGAAAATCTTTACCTCTGTTTGTCTCCAGCTGTTGCAATGTGCGCTGTTAACTTTGCTGCAGGAAGAGGAGGAGGAGGAGGAGGAGGAGGAGGAGGAGGAGGAGGAGGAGGAGGAGGAGGACAAAAGACTGCAGGGAACATAAAGGAAAGACAAATATTACAAGGGGAAAAATGCAAGGAAAATAAGGAGGAGGAGGAGGAGGAGGAGGAGGAGGAGGAGGAGGAGGAGGAGGAGGAGGAGGAGGAGGAGGAGGAGAGAGGAGGAGGAGGAAAATAAACCAACACAAGGAAAGTAACGAAACACAAGACAAAAAGAGTAGAAACAAATTAAAACGAGAAGGAGAAAGAGAAGAAGAAGAAGAAGAAGAAGAAGAAGAAGAAGAAGAAGAAGAAGAAGAAGAAGAAGAAGAAGAAGAAGAAGAAAAAAATCAATGGAAAATTAAGCAAAACAAAGCAATACTATAGATGTAACACAAGGATTTATCTGATCTGTGTTTCCCTGTGTTTCCTTGTGTTTCCCCGTGTTTCTTTGAGTTTCCCTGTGTTTCCCTGTGTTTTCCCTGTTTCCCTGTGTTTTCCTGTGTCTCTGTGTTTTCCCTGTGTTTCCCTGTGTTTTCCTGTGTTTTCCTGTGTTTTTTTTTTAGTTTCCCTGTGTTTCTCTGTGTTTCCCTGTGTTTTCCTGTTTCCCTGTGTTTCCCTGTGTTTCCCTGTGTTTCCCTGTGTTTCCCTGTGTTTTTATGAGTTTCCCTGTGTTTCTCTGTGTTTTCCTGTGTTTCTGTGTGTTTCCCTGTGTTTTCCTGTGTTTCCCTGTGTTTCCCTGTGTTTTCCTGAGTTTCCCTGTTTCCCTGTGTTTCCCTGTGTTTTCCTGTGTTTCTGTGTTTTTCCCTGTGTTTCTCTGTGTTTCCCTGTGTTTCCTGTGTTTCTGTGTGTTTCCCTGTGTTTCTCTGTGTTTCCCAGTGGTTTTCAGTGCGTCTGATTGGGTGGACGTGGCTGCGTGGTTTCCAATACGAGTGTTCACCAAGCCCTGAATCTCATCGGCCAATTCATCCTGGGCAATATTCCTTTCTTGTTTCAAATATGACAGTGCAATTTACTTCCTGAACCTGCTCCTTCAGATTATGTTGTCTGTGTGTGTGTGTGTGTGTGTGTGTGTGTGTGTGTGTGTGTGTGTGTGTGTGTGTGTGTGTGTGTGTGTGTGTTTATTTTTTCTTTCTTTTTCTACTTTTTTTTCATCTTTTCTATGACTTTTGTATCTTTAAGGAGGAAGGAAGGAAGGAAGGAAGGAAGGAAGGAAGGAAGGAAGGATTTATTTCTTTATTAGTGTTTTGCTTTGTTTTTTTTCCTCTGGTATTTGTTTCCTATTTTCTTCTTTGCTTTATGTTTCTTCTATTTATTGATTTTCTTTATGTGTGTGTGTGTGTGTGTGTGTGTGTGTGTGTGTGTGTGTGTGTGTGTGTGTGTGTGTGTGTGTGTGTGTGTGTGTGTGTGTGTGTGTGTGTGTCATTTTGTATTTTTTTCTTCTTTAACCAATTTTTGCTATATAATTTCCTTCTCTGATAATCCTTCCTAATACTTTCCTGTGTGTGTGTGTGTGGTAGTTTTCACGTGTTTTTCTCTTCCTTTACCAGTTTTTTGCTATATAATTTCCTTCTCTGATAATCTTTCCTACTTCCTAATACTTTTCCGTCAATTTACTAACACTTTTTCACATTTTTTCCTCTTTTCTCACTCTATTTCCCCTTCACTATTACGACTTTTCATTTACTTTTCGATTTCATTTCTATTTCCACGAGGTCTCAAGGGCATGACACACAGGACGGCTTCACCAGCAGCCTTCCTATCAAAGTCCCAATGTTTCTCTGATGACTTCAAGACGACAGAGTAATAATTTGCCCTGTCGCCACCATGTCACTGCCTCACTACCCATCATGCATCACAGCGCCACATTCAATAACGTTTCCTACTCACTACGACAAATTTCCCAAGGTCACAGAGGCAACTAGCGGGTTTTCAAGACAGTTTCTACTTCATTAAACTAGATATCTTGCCAATTTATCACCAGAAGCATGAAAAACAATATTCTTGAAAACACGAGTATCTTCAACTGGAGCCTTTGGAAAGAAGTGAAGGTGAGAGAGCAAAGCGTTTCACAATACAAGTCTGATTGCTATATTCAGAAACGCTTCCCTCTCACCGCGACCATTAATCAAGACCAAAGAGACGATTACACGAGTTCTGAAGAGTGTTTGTCCTTGTTAATAACGCAGGAAACTTGTTAACGTGTCACTAGAATCACAGAAACACCCTTAAAAACCCGTGTCACTTCAACTAGACCCCTTTGGTAATGCAAAAATCTTAACATGTCACTAGAATCACAGAAACACAATTAAAAACCCGTATCACTTCAACTAGACCTCTTTAATAATGCAGAAAACTTGTTAACATGTCACTAGAATCACAGAAACACCCTTAAAAACCCGTGTCACTTCACCTAGACCCCTTTGATAATGCAGAAATCTTAACATGTCACTAGAATCACAGAAACACAATTAAAAACCCGTATCACTTCAACTAGACCTCTTTAATAATGCAGAAAACTTGTTAACATGTCACTAGAATCACAAAAACACTCTTAAAAACCAGTGTCACTTCAACTAGACCCCTTTGAAGATAGTGAAGGTGCTGTGAGGCGAGGAAGTGTTTCAGAATAAGGGCCACAGACAGATACCGATACAAAAACTCAGGTCACTGGAAAGGTCATAAAAAAGGTCATAGGAATACAGAGGAAAGATAAAAATGGGAGAAGGAGGAGGAGGAGGAGGAGGAGGAGGAGGAGGTGGGTGCCTTTCCTCCTCTCTCCTAGATTATTTTATTTATTTTCCTCACCTGACAACTGTAAAAATACACTCTCTCTCTCTCTCTCTCTCTCTCTCTCTCTCTCTCTCTCTCTCTCTCAAATCCATGAGAAAACGAGAAAACAAGTTCGAAAATTGAAGAACGGATAGAAAAACCGGAGGAGGAGGAGGAGGAGGAGGAGGAGGAGGAGGAGGAGGAGGAGGAGGAGGAGGAGGAGGAGGAGGGCTTAAATAAATACTGTACCCAATATAGTACACTCTTACATTGAGGACCAGAGCATCTTACCACAGCTTAAACAAGACTTGAGGAAAAGAAAAGACTTGAGTTGATCCCTTCCATTAGCCTTCCTTCTCTTCTCTCTCCCCTCCCTCTCTGTCAGTGCCGTCTTTCAAACTAATCTTAACTTCCATCCCTCTTTACTTTCATCATGTCTGGAAAGCCGCTGGAGTCAAGAGAATAAGAGAGGAGGCTGGAAAAAGACGTGAGGAAGGCCAATGATAGAATGTAGAAGTAAAAGCTTGTGAAGGTAAAAATGGATAAGTTTCTTGTTTTTTATATACGAAACTGGCGAAGGGTGACAAAAATGGACTAGGTTAATGGCCCACTGAGATGCTAGTCCCTGAGCAGATTCAAGCGGAGGGAAGATGGAGACTGCACGAGTGATGGGAAGGAGAACATGACAGTGGTAATTGATGTTTGAAAAGAGACGTGACATGGATACAGATGGGAAATAATATTGTTAATTTGCACCACAGATAATCAGGATTGAGAGTGCACACAAGTCGAAAGATAAAGAGATTAAGCTGGATAAGAGATAATGACCGAGTAGAGAGGAAATTACTGAGATGTGACACAGTTAAAGGTTAAAGATTATTAGAATTTGCAATGTACAGGATTCGAAAGATAAGCAAGAGGTTAAACTGGATAAGAGATACTGAGCGAATAGAGAAGAGATAAGAGACGTGAAACAGATAGAGGTGGAAAAAAATACCAACTTGCATCATACATAATTAAGATTGACAATGTACACAAGTCAAAATATAAATAAGAGATTAAACTGGATAAGAGATAATGATCAAATGAAGAAGGAATAAGGAGAAACTTCAACAAAAATAGGAAATAAAAGACTAGAGGAAACAAATATTAATAGGAAAAGAGATTGAAGAGAACAGGAGATGAAGGATAAATGAAGAGAGAGAGAGAGAGTGAAGGAGAAGCATGAGAGAGCGGAGAGGAAATAAAGAGTAAAGGGAACAGGAGATGAAGGAGTAAATGAAGAGAGAGAGAGAAGTGGAGAGAAACGAGAGAGTGGAGAAGAAAGAAAGGAGGAAAGTGGATGATGAGATGGAGGAAGGAATGAAGAAGTAAATCCAGTGCAGGAAGTAAATATGAAGGAGATGGAGTAAATGAAGTTTAGAGAAGTTAGATGGAAAATGATGCAGGCTTGATAACGTGGAGAGGTGGAGAGCTTGTGAAGTGGAGGGAATAACATAGAGTGGATGAAAAGGTGGCAGCAAGAGGCAAGCAGAAAAAATGATCAAAATTACACAAGAAACGAGCAAATGTTTTTTTTTTTTTTTAATGCAGGAAAGGAAGCTGGCAAAGGGCAACAACCTCCTCCTCCTCCTCCTCCTCCTCCTCCTCCTCCTCCTCCTCCTCCTCCTCCCGCCCGCTGCAGCAAAATAGAATAAAAATCAAATAAATAAATAAGTCCACTTGTTTGCCAGTTCCCTTAAATATCAAGAGTTGTCCAAAAGTTTGGGATAAATGTCTTGAAAAATGTATTCCGAAATGATAAGGTAAGAAATATGCATGTTATTAAAACTTGCCGAGAGAGAGAGAGAGAGAGAGAGAGAGAGAGAGAGAGAGAGAGAGAGAGAGAGAGAGAGAGAGAGAGAGAGAGAGAGAGAGAGAGAGAGAGAGAGAGAGAGAGAGAGAGAGAGAGAATACTTTAACAATCAACACAAAAACAACAATACGAGAATAATGACAAGTGTGAAAATTTAAAGATAGTGAGAGAAAGAGAAAGAGAAAGAGAGAGAGAGAGAGAGAGAGAGAGAGAGAGAGAGAGAGAGAGAGAGAGAGAGAGAGAGAGAGAGAGAGAGAGAGAAAGTATCCAGCAAATATGACGAATTGGAGAGTGTTAGCAAATATGTTTTAAAATGTTTACAAAAATACGAAACATTCTAAGCAAAAAAAAAAACGCTAAAAATGTGAAAGGGAAAAATGAAATGATAGGAATGCAAAATATGAGCAAGACATTTAATTGAAAAAAAAAAAAGTATATGTGGACCTGAAGACTTGATGAATGAAAAGAAGAAAAAAAAAAAAACATGAAACAGGTGAGGAAAAGAGAAAAATGAATAAACGCAGGAAAATATAGACGGAAAAGAACAAAAATCAAGATAAAAAAGACAAATTGAAATGCAGGAAAGATTAAAAAAAAACACAGACAAACACACAAACAGACAGAAAGATACACAAACAGACACACAGAAAAACACACAGAGAGAGAAACAGAGGGAGACAAAGAGACAGAAAGACAGAGGCAGACAGACAGACAGACAGACAGACAGACAGACAGACACACAGACAGACAAGGACAGAGAGACAAACAAAGACAGACAAACACATGCAGACAGACACACAAACACACACACAGACAGACAGACAGAAACCATCAAATCAACACACGACAAACTTTAAAAGAAAAAATAATAAAACAACAAAATAAAAAAATAAAAAAAAGAAGAGAGGAAGAGAAAATAACACACTAAACAAATTTACGTCAAAAAAATATCAAAATAAATAAACAAAACAAACAAAACAATCAATTCTAACAATATCAACAAAAAAAGTAACAAAAGAATGAACAATTTGGACAAATTAAATAAAATCATTGGATATAATAACCACTGGGGGGGAGGAGGAGGAGGAGGAGGAGGAGGAGGAGGAGGAGGAGGAGGAGGAGGAGGAGGAGGAGGAGGAGGAGGAGGAGGAGGACGAGGAGGAGGAGGAGGAGAAGGAGGAGGAAGAAAAGGACAAAGAGAAGGACACACACACACACACACACACACACACACACACACACACACACACACACACACACACTCACTCTCTCTCTCTCTCTCTCTCTCTCTCTCTCTCTCTCTCTCTCTCTCTCTCTCTCTGTCAATCCCACGCCGCTTTCCACTTGAACTGACGAACACAAGGGGAAGGAAAGAGAGATGAGGGGAAAGAGGGAAGAGAGGGAGAGGGGAAAGAGGGGGAAAGAGGGGAAGAATTACCACATACAATAGTACCTGTTTCCCCTCACAGGAACTTAAAGGAAAACGAGGGAAAAGGAAGGAAAAGACGAGAAAGGAGAAGATGGAGGAGAAAAGAGGGGAAGAAAGAGGGAGCACGGATCTTTCCCCTCAGCATTCAAGGGGAGGGTATTGTGATCTTGGACGAGGGGAAATTGAGAGGGGAAGGAGGGAGGGTGAGGGGAGAAAGGATATGTACTGTGAAGCGTAGCGAATGAATGGCATGGAAACTCACTTAAAAATATTTGTATGGATGATTCCAGGAGAGAGAGAGAGAGAGAGAGAGAGAGAGAGAATAAATACGAATAAGAGTAAATGGATAAACGGAATGAAGGATGGATAAATGGATGAATTAATGAGAAAATAGAAAATAAAGAAAATCTCGTAATAATATACTAAAATAAAATAAAAAATGGGAATAATGAAATAAAAAGGCAAAAAGTTTACAAGAGGTGTAATTATATGCAATAAATTTAACCCTTTCAGCACCAGGAGGCGTTTCCATATTCATTCTGATTACTATTTGATCATTTTATACAGCTTCAGAAACTTATGTGGGGGGATTAAAATAGTGAAGACTGTGGCCCATTAATCTTCTGACCTCCATAGACCCTTCCTAATGTCAATAAAATGATCTAATCGTATACAAATCCCAGTATTGAAGGGGTGATCTGACATAGCTTCAGAAATTTATGTATTTATGTATTGAAGACTCATGCCATTAATCTTCTGACCTCCATTGACCTTTGCTGTCAATAAAAATCACCTAATCGCACACAAAGCTCATGGTAAAAAAGCGTCCCAGTACTGAAGGAATTAATAATGAATGGTACATGGCCCACTAATTAGCGTGGTATAAAGTCGTAAATGTTGGGAAAAAATTGTAGCTAAAAAAGTTAGGACGAAAAATACAAAACCTGGTGAAAAAAAAAAAGGAAAAGTTAACAGCAAATATGTCACAAACACGTGAAACAACAAAACAAAAAGAAAAATAGGACTGATAGGTACACGGGTAGATAGATTTACAGATAGACAGACAGACAGACAGACAGACAGACAGACAGACAGACAGATAGATAGACAAATACATAGATAGATGGACAGATATACAGATATACAGATAGACGGACAGACAGACAGACAAATAGATAAATGGATAAACAGATAGATAAACAGACAAAAATGAAGATAGATTGATACAGATAAGAAATTTAAATGAAATAGACAGATAGATCATAGATAGATAACAGAGATAGATAGACAGATAGATAGATAGACAGATAGACAGATGAACAGACAGAAAGATGAAGATAGACAGATAGATTGATACATTTAAGAAATTCAAATAAAATAGATAGATAGATAGATGAATAAAAAGAGAAGACAGATAGATACAGAAATACAAAATGCATACTAAATAGTCAAACAGACAGACAATAATCAAAAGGCCACAAATTAATGAAAAAATGAGAAAATATATTAAAAAGAGACTTAAACACTTGAGAGAGAGAGAGAGAGAGAGAGAGAGAGAGAGAGAGAGAGAGAGAGAGAGAGAGAGAGAGAGAGAGGAGAATTAAAAGGAGTTTAGGTGACAGGAAAGAGGCAAAGGGGATTTAATTTAGAACAAAGGGATTAGGAGGATTGCAAGCATTGGTGAGGGCTGAAAGTGACCGAGTTGCCATGTATTAAAGGATTAAACCCAACAAATGTGATCTTTTTTTTTTTTTTTTTTTGTCCTTGAAAATGAAATGAAATGTGAAGTTTTTTTTATCCAGATTAAATCAAACGAGGAGTTTTCTGTTCTGGATGGAAGAAAATGCGTAGTTTTGTTGTTGTTGTTGTTGTTGTTGTTGTTGTTGTTGTTGTTGTTGTTGTTGTTGTTGTTGTTGTTCCTGATTGAATTAAAAGGTTTTCTGTTTTAAATTAAATGACAAGTTTTTTTTTATTTCCCAGATTGAATTAAATGAGTTTTTGTTTGTTTTTTTTTGTTTATGTATGACGGGAGGATTGGCCAAGGGCAACAAAAATATGAGGAAAAAAAAGACCCACTCAGTCGCCAGTCCCCTTACAGAGCCGATAGTTAGCCAAAGGACAGCCACAAATGTCTTCAAACCTCCCTCTCGAATGAAGTTGAGTCGCAGGAAGTTGGACATTTTCTGAATTAAACGTGTAGCTTTTTTATTTGCCATTACAGGAAACTGGGCGGTTTTTGATTATTAACTTTTTATTTCATTTTATTTATTTATTCTTTATTTATTTTTTTTTAGCATATCCGCTTCAGTACCGGAACGCATTTTTACCTTGATTTTTGGGTATGACCAGACGATTTCATTTGCAATCGGAAGGGTCTATGGAGGTCAGAAGATTAATAGCCACAGTGTTTACTATTCTAATCCCAGCATTATTTTCTGAAACTGTGTAAGATCATCCCTTCAGTACTGGGACACATTTTCATTTTCATTAGACCGCTTTTTTTTCTTTTGTTATGCCATATAGCGCCTATACGCATGCTTGAGTATATGTGGGAAGCGTTGTTCAGCTTCCACCCATTAGTGGCGCAGGCAATTTTATTTATAGTGGTGCCCATATTAGGACCCATATCACCACCCAAGCTTCAAAGTGCTATATAGTGGGATTCGAACCTACGTGTGGACATTTATACTATTTCTACCCTGTGGGCTTTTCACGAGAATTTCTGGGCTAAAGGGGATACTTTTTGTGGTACCTCCTATCTCAAAGCCCACCCGCTAGGAAACCGTTGCCCAGAGTGAGAAAGCTTAACCTACACTCGGACCGTGGACAAGATTCGAACCCGTGCGCTTGGAGACCCCTCGGACCCCAAAGCACGCATGGTTCCACTGTACCACGCTCACCACCTTATCCACTACACCACCGCCTCTCTGTGGAGCTCAAAATATTAGTGGCCAGTCTTTGCTATTCTAATCCTCCACATGTGTTTCTGAAGCGGTATGAAGTCGCCAAATAGGAACCAGGATGAGTATGAAAGCGCGTCCTGCTACTGGAGATTAAAATAAAGGAAAAAATGTGCTTTTCTCTTGTAAATTCCAGAGCATGTGGAGCCAGTTTTTTTATTTTTTTTTTTTTAGTTACAAAATATTCACTCCTAAAATGTTTGGCTTCCTTTTCTTTTCGTTTCATTCAGCTGCTACCTTCATCCACCACCACCACCACTACCACTTCGCTTTCTTTTCTATTCTTTCTTTCTTTTAATCACCCATCATCGTCATCATCAACCACCACCACCACCACCACCACCACCACCACAATCACAACCATAACCTTTAAAACATCACGGCAATTTTTCTTTCATCTTTATTTTATGTTTTTACTCAATTTTTTCAACTTTGCCCTTTAATTCCCCACCACCACCACCACCACCACCACCACCACCACCACCACCACCACCACCACCACCACCACCACCACCAGAGTCTTGAGCAACAAACGTAGAATCAAGGAAGAGTTTTGAGTTATAAATGCAAAAAAGACGAGAGTTGTGAAGGATTGAATGGATAAGAGAGAGAGAGAGAGAGAGAGAGAGAGAGAGAGAGAGAGAGAGAGAGAGAGAGAGAGAGAGAGAGAGAGAGAGAGAGAGAGAGAGAGAGAGAGAGAGAGAGAACGAAGTTGAAAGAATAATAAAAAATAAAAGAAAAACTAATAAAACAAGAAAAATAAAATAGAGACAAGAAAAAGAAATATTACAACTATCAAAATAGAAAAATAGAAAAAAGACGAAAATAAAAAAACAAGAAAAGAAGAATAGAGGAAATAGAGAAAGAGAGAGAAAGAGAGAAAGAGAAAGAGAGAAAGAGCAAAGGCGACGCAATGAAGAAGGAAATAAAGAAAAATGCAAAAGAGGAAATAAGAGGAAGGGAAAGAGGATTTATCAGTGGAAAGAAGCGTTGTGGGGAGGGGGAGGGGAGGGGGAATAAGAAGATAAGTTAGGAGGAAACTGAAGGAAAAAAAAGAAAAAGAAGAAAAAATGAAGACAGGAAATGGAAGTAACAGAATAAGATGAGGAGAGAGAGAGAAAGACGAAATTATGAAAGAAAGAGAAGAAGAGAGAGAGAATAATCAAGAAAATATGAGATAAAAGATACGAAAGAATAACGAAAGTAAAGAATATTGAAATAAGGAAGAAGAAACGAGGAGATTGATAAAAGGAGAGAAAAATGATGGTGAGATTGATGAAGATGATGAAAGAAAAGATCACACGAAGGAAAAGAGAATAATGGAGGAAAAGTGAAGAAAATGATAATACGAAGGAAGAAAATGATAACAGGAGAAAGAAAATGATAATGATACAAATGAATAATAGGAGAAAAATAAATTATGATAAAAAATAATGGGAGAGAAAATAATAAATAATAATAATAATGAAAGAAAAGATGACAAAAAGGAAAAGAAAGAAGGTGAGAGAAAATGAAAGAAGAAGGAAACAGAAAAGGAAGGAAAATAATGAGAGGAAAATTCAAGATAGGAAAAACGAGAAAATAAATGAAAAGAGGAAGAAAGAAGAAAACAAGTGGGAAGAGAAGAGAGAAGAAAAAGAAGAAGAAGAAGAAGAAGAAGAAGAAGACGAAGAGATGAGACGAAAAAGAGAAAAAGTAAAAAAAATATATGGAAAAAGAAAAACACAGACAAAGAAGAGGAAATGAACAGAAAGAACAAAAAAAAAAAAGAGGCGAGACGAAAAAAGAAGAGGAAAAAGGAGCAAAAAAAATAGAAAATAGGAAAAAAGAAAAAGCCAGAGAGAGATAAAGAAGTAAAGACGAATAGTAAGAACGAGAAAAAAAAGAGATGAGACGAAAAAAAAAACAAGAAAAAGAAAGAGGAATAAAGAAAAAAGACGTAGATAAATATACAAAAAAAAATAAAAAGACGAAAAAAAAAGTGAAAACGAAGAGAGAGATAAAGAAAGAGAGGTGGAAAGAAGAATGACATCTTGGTAAAAGGGTTCTCAAGAGCAGGAAGGAAGGAAGGAAGGAGGGAAGGAAGGAGGGAAGGAAGGAGGGAAGGAAGGAGGGAAGGAAGGAGGGAAGGAACGCCGGGAGGAGACAGAGGGAAGGGGACAGAAGGGGGGGGAATGGGAGGGAAGAGATACCACAAGACTCAGAAATAGATCAAGGCTTTACACATTTTTTTGAGAATGAGAAGGTGGAATGTGTTTATTTATGTAGAGGTGAGTAAACTGTTTGTGTGTGTGTGTGTGTGTGTGTGTGTGTGTGTGTGTGTGTGTGTGTGTGTGTGTGTGTGTGTGTGTGTGTGTGTGTGTGTGTGTGTGTGTGTGTGTGTGAAAAATGGTTAATGCACAGAAGCCTTTGAGTCTATCCTTAATAGGAAGATAATGAGGCATCTATCAGCTCACAACCTTCTCTCTGATTGCCAGTATGGTTTCCGTAAAGGCAGATCTACTGGTGATCTTCTTACTTTCCTAACTGAATCTTGGTCATCCTCTTTAGGGACTTCGGTGAAACCTTTGCTGTCGGCCTTGACATATCGAAAGCCTTCGATAGAGTCTGGCACAAATCTTTAATTTCTAAACTACCCTCCTACGGATTCTATCCTTCTCTGTACCTTCATCTCCAGTTTCCTTTCCGATCGTTCTATTGCTGCTGTAGTAGACGGTCACTGTTCTTCCCTAAAACTATCAACAGTGGTGTTCCACAGGGTTCTGTCCTATCACCCACTCTCTTTCTATTATTCATCAATGATCTCCTAAATCTGACTCAATGCCCTATCCACTCCTATGCTGATGATACCACCCTGCATTATTCAACAGCGTTCAACAGACGCCCAACCCAACAACAATTAAATGACTCAAGGCGAGATGCTATAGGACGCCTAACTTCTGATCTTTCACTTGTTTCTGATTGGGGCAGAGAAAACCTGGTTTTGTTCAATGCCTCAAAACTCAATTTCTACAACTATCTACTCGACATAACCTTCCAGACAACTATCCTCTCTTCTTCAATAACACTCAACTTCCCTCTCCTCTACATTAAACACACTCGGTCTATCCTTCACTAAAAATCTAAACTGGAAATTTCACATCTCTACTCTTGCTAAATCAGCTTCCAAGAAGTTAGGTGTCCTATGGCGTCTTCGTCCATTTTTCTCTCCTCCCAGCTGCTTGCTCTGTACAAGGGCCTTATCCGCCCGTGTATGGAGTATGGCTCTCATGTCTGGGGATCCACACACAGCTTTACTAAACAAGGTGGAATCTAAAGCTTTTCGTCTTATCAACTCTTCTCCTCTAACTGACTGTCTTGATTCTTTAAGTCACCGCCGCAATGTTGCATCTTTATCTGTCTTCTACCGCTGTTTTCATGCTGTCTGCTCTTCTGAACTTGCTAACTGCATGCCTTCCCCTCCTGCGGCCTCGCTGCACAAGACTCTCTACTTCTTCTCATCCCTATTCTGTCCATCTTCCTAATGCAAGAGTTAACCAGTATCTTCACTCCTTCATTCCCTACACTGGTAAACTCTGGAACTCTCTACCTGTGTCTGTATTTCCACCTGCCTATGACTTAAACTCTTTCAAAAGAGGAGTGTCAAGACACCTCTTACGTTAACTGGACCCTCCTTTTAGATTTTTTTGTTTTTTCTCTTTCTACTTTCCTCTTAACAGGGCCTGGCAACCAGCGGGATTTTTTTTTTCCAACACTTTGTTTGCCCTTGGCCAGTGCCCTTGTAATGTAAAAAAAAAAAAAAAAAAAAAAAAAAAAAAAAAAAAATCTTCCCTCTCTCTCTCTCTCTCTCTCTCTCTCTCTCTCTCTCTCTCTCTCTCTCTCGTTAGCCAAGTCACACTGCCCTAACTGCCTCATAAGGGATGCAGTTAATCACTCAGACAGTCTATTACATCACGTTCATCACCATCATCACCACCACCACCACCACCACCACCACCACCACCACCACCACCACCACCACCACTAAAATTAGTCACTTACTGTAGATTATTAGATCATGAAATTGATTAGAGAACTTTCATTCAGTTCATTTATTCTCTCTCTCTCTCTCTCTCTCTCTCTCTCTCTCTCTCTCTCTCTCTCTCTCTCTCTCATACAATCAAAACTTTTTCTTCATTTTTTCCTATTTTCTCTTATTTTTCCCCACAAATTCAACCATATATTTTTTTTTTCTAATTCCGTTTTTTTTCCTTCATTTTTTTCTCTCGTATTAAAAAAAGGGGAAAAAAGGGAAAAGAAAACGGGAGTGACGGGGTACACTGCTATAATTTCCATACGTTATCATTATTTCGCTTCGTATATGTAGTGAATATGGTAACTCTCTCTCTCTCTCTCTCTCTCTCTCTCTCTGAACAATAGCCCTAAATAAGCAAGTAACGTACACTTTGGGCATTTAGTGGTTCCTCGTCTGAATAATCTGATGAGGAACGAAGCATTTTGAAACAGTTGTGGTTAGAAAAATTCGTGGCAGAAAGGTTCGCTCGTTCCCTTTCGTGTTCGTTCAGGTGTGATAAGATTTTTTTCTTTTTTTTTTTGGGGGGGGATTAGTGCAAGTTGAGCGTTGAGTTGGAGTATTACATGTTTTTTTTCTTTCTTTTCATTTCTCTCTCTCTCTCTCTCTCTCTCTCTCTCTCTCTCTCTCTCTCTCTCTCTCTCTCTCTCTCTCTCTCTCTTTCAATTTTTTCTGTGTTTTTTATTTATTTTTTTTCATTATTTATTTTTGTGCTTTTGATATTTTTTCTCACTTTTTTCTTGCATTTTCATTGATTTTTTTCTTTTTCTTCTTTTATTTCGTGTTTTTTATATTTCTTATCTATTTATATTTTCATTATTCACCTTTTTTTTTTTTCAAGTTTTTTCCCTGGAATTTGTGCATCCTTTTGTTTTATTTCATTATTTCTTTCTCTTTTCACTTTATTTCCAGTTAAAACACACACACACACACACACACACACACACACACACACACACACACACACACACACACACACACAAATAAATAAATAAATAAATAAAAGACAGCTTAGGAATGAAAGAATAAGTAGATGCAAAGATAAAGGGAAACAAAATAAAAGTAAAAAGACAAATAGGTAATAAATGTGACCAGTGAGTGTAATTAATGATGATGATGATGATGATGATGATGATGATGATGATGATCGTGATGATGGTGATGGTGAGAGTAATAAGTGTTAGGTGTCCTCTCTCTCTCTCTCTCTCTCTCTCTCTCTCTCTCTCTCTCTCTCTCTCTCTCTCTCTCTCTCTCTCTCTTTTCTGCCCTCATCTAATACACACCTTTAATCTCTTCCTCTTCCTCTTCCTCCTCCTCCTCCTCCTCCTCCTCCTCCTCCTCCTCCTCCTCCTCCTCTCTTTACTTTTCCTCCTCTCCTCTCTCCCCTAAAGTCAGGCTATCAAATATAGTGAGAGAGAGAGAGAGAGAGAGAGAGAGAGAGAGAGAGAGAGAGAGAGAGAGAGAGAGAGAGAGAGAGAGAGAGAGAGAGAGAGAGAGAGAGAGAGAGAGAGAGAGAGAGAGAGAGAGAGAGAGAGAGAGAGAGAGAGAGAGAGAGAGTGCGTAACTATTCTACTTTCGGTTATGAAGGATACACAGAAGGAGGAGGAGGAGGAGGAGGAGGAGGAGGAGGAGGAGGAGGAGGAGGAGGAGGAGGAGGAGGAGGAGGAGGAAAAAATAAGGATGGAAATAGGAAAAATTAAGAGGAATTTTCTACTTCCCCGATTAACGATAATGGTGGTGGTGGTGGTGGTGGTGGTGGTGGTGGTGGTGGTGGTGGTGGTGGTGGTGGTGGTGGTGGTGGTGGTGGTGGTGGTGGTGGTGGTGGTGGTGGCGATGATAATGATGATGATGATGATGATGATAGCAATATTAATGATAACGAAGATGGAAGGAAGGAAGGAAGGAAGGAAGGAAGGAAGGAAGGACGATACAGAAAGAAGGAAATGAAAATACGAAGGACGAGAAGAAGGAAAAGAAAAGAAAAGACAAGAGAAAAAAAGAAAAAGCGAAATATAAAAGGAGAGACGAAAAAAAAAAAATTAAAAGACGAAAAAGGGACGTTAAAAAAAGGGGAAAAACGGAAGAAGGGAAGAAGGCAACGGATGTGAAGCGAAGGGAAATGTAAATAAAAACACACAAACACACACACAAAGAGGATGCATAGACTAAACAAACAAGATAATGATGTTGATGATGATGATAGACAGATAAGCAGAGAGAGAGAGAGAGAGAGAGAGAGAGAGAGAGAGAGAGAGAGAGAGAGAGAGAGAGAGAGAGAGAGAGAAATGGGGTAATGGAGAGAGAGGAAGGAAAGGGAGAGAGAAAGAGAGAGAGAGAAATATAGGGTAAAGGAAAGAAAGGAAGAAAACCGAGAGAAAGAGAGAAAGGAGTAAAGAAGAATAGGAAGAAGAGAGAGAAATGCAAATTATGTAAGTCAATTGGCCAAGAAGAGAGGAAATAGAGATTGTAGGCAGAGTAACGTAGGATGAGGCAAGGCAAGGCAAGGTGGGTAGGGTAGGTTCGAGTAGGGCAAAGTAGGGCAAGATTGGGTATGATTAGACCATTTTGTTTACATCAGGAAGGGCCTATGGAGGTCAGAAGGTTAATGGCCACAGTCTTCTCTATTTCAATCCACCACATATGTTTCTGAAGCTGTATAAAATCACCAAACAGTAACCAGAATTTAAATGAAAACGTGACATGATACTGAAGAGATTGACATGAAACACCAACCAACTAACTTAAGGGAATGCTGGGAAATGCTACATACATGGCAGTAAACTATCAGTGTTACCAGCACGGGGTGAACAGTACTGAGGAGATATGTTTTGACTAATGATTTTTTTTTTTTTTTTATAGAGTAGGGGAAGCTGGCCAAGGAAAACAAATAAACAAAAAGAAAAGGCCCACTTGATTGCCAGTTCCCTAAAAGATTAAGAGAGTTAGCCAATATGACAGTCTTGAAACCTCGCTCATAGAAATAGTCAAATCGTAGGAAGATGGAAATATAGGAACAAGGAGTGTGTATGTGCGTGTGTGTGTGTGTGTGTGTGTGTGTGTGTGTGTGTGTGTGTGTGTGTGTGTGTGTGTGTGTGTGTGTGTGTGTGTGTGTGTGTGTGTGTGTGTGTGTGTGTGTGTGTCCATCAACCTGACTCTGAAGTGTGTTAACGTGTTTTTAGCATGGAATGAAAACTACTGAATTTGTACCAACCTTCCACACTTAAATTTTTCCTCAGTTTTTCTTAGTTCTTTTGTACATAGGCGTGGCATCCTCATTGTTGTTGTTTTGGCGAATGAACACAATAAAGGATGACACAGCACTGCAGTTCACTTTATTTCATCCTTGTAGTGACGCGATGTTGGCCACAATAAGTGCTGGGTTGCCTCCACCTCACCACAAGGCTGCTGGGGCGGAGGGGGTTAAGAAACGTGGGGTTAGATTATAGGAGGGAGAAAATATACAGTGCAGGCTGAGTAGGTTAGGTTAGTTGTAGGTTAGGTTAGGTTCAGTACTGGGACGCGTTTCCGTATTCATTCTGGTCACTATTTGGTGATTTTATAAAGCTTCAGAAACTTATGTGGAGATTAACATAGTGAAGACTGCTGCCATTAATCTTGTGACCTCCGTAATCTTTCGCTAATGTCAATAAAATAATCTAATCGTACACAAAACTCAAGGTAAAACTGCGTCCCGGTACTGAATGGGTTAAGCTACTTGGATAGACACACGAGAGTACAGGCTGGGTAGGTTAGGTAAGGATAGGTTAGGTTAGGTGAGTTGGGTAGGCAGAGCAGGCTAACACAGGCTAATATTGGTGTTACAGACGGTAAAGATGATGGCAGCCTGCGTGATAGCCTACACACTGGCTTGGCTGCCCCTCAACCTGTACATCGTGGCCGCTGACATGCCCGGCGGCCTGCTTGATCTGCTACCGGAGGGCGCTCACATCCTGCTGTTCTTCATCGTGCACAGCCTCGCCATGTCCCACACTTGCTACAACCCCGTCATATATTTCTGGATGAACGGGCAATTCCGCCACGCCTACTACCGCGTGCTGCCCTGCCTGCACCGCCTGCCCTTCACTACAGGCCTCTCAGAAGGTCTCTCCAGTCGACAGGTCACCAGTAAATGCGAGGCTCAAGTGTGTGACGTGAGGGAGGCACCAGGTGGAAATGACAGCTCAACAATTAACCTGCATGTGCTTGTGTCACGTGACGGGTCCACAGCTCACTACCACCACCACCACCATGACAGCCACTCCCTCAACAAAGCTATTGACGGAGACACTGTTGCAAGCCGCCATCTCGAGCTCCTGTATGTAGAATCTTTTCCTCAGCACGCCTGTCTTGTTCTATGCACGGAGGACACACGCCTGCAGTTCTCCCTTCAGATCGCATCGAAGCACGCACGTTATTTTACTTCCAGCCAGCGTCTCTTTGTGTGTGTGTGTGTGTGTGTGTGTGTGTGTGTGTGTGTGTGTGTGTGTGTGTGTGTGTGTGTGTGTGTGTGTGTGTGTGTGTGTGTATTCTCTTCTCTCAGCGCCTGGAAGAAGTTACCATGGTTTTTAAGACGTTTTCAGTTTGGTTTTGTATGGGTTTCAAAAGGAGCTATTGTGGTTTTCTAGGTGTTTCTAAATGGAGCTTTCTAGTGTTTTCCAGGTTCTCAAGAGTTTTCATAGGCAGTTTCTTTGATTTTCTACGGTTTTCGAGGGTTTCCAAACAGTTACTGGGGTCTTTTTGAGTGTTTTCCAGGTTTTTAAGGGTTCCAAAGAGAGCTGGTGTGATTTTCTACGGGTTTTCCAGGTTTTTATGAATTTCCAAAGAGCTACTGTGGTTTTCAAGTTTAAGGTAATTTCACAGACTGCTTGTTGAGGTTTACAAAGGGTTCAGAGACTTTAAAGGGATATAAAACGTTTACAATCCAGTTCTAAAGGTGTTTTCAAAGAAGTTTACAATGGTGTTCTTTTGTGGCTCCAGTTAGCAAGAGTAGCCCATCGTTTCAAGTACACACACCTTCACTTAGTAAGGGTGCCGTGACA
>NC_059264.1:1049082-1051582 GCF_017591435.1 Portunus trituberculatus | reverse complement strand
TTAATTAACTATCAACTCCGCGCACCTCACACCACCTTCACTATTTCCGAAGGACTCTAGTTGAAGTGACACGGGTTTTTAAGGGTGTTTCTGTGATTCTAGTGACATGTTAACAAGTTTTCTGCATTATTAAAGGGGTCTAGTTGAAGTGATACAGGTTTTTAAGGGTGTTTTTGTGATTCTAGTGACATGTTAACAAGTTTTCTGCATTATTAAAGGGGTCTAGTTGAAGTGATACAGGTTTTTAAGGGTGTTTCTGTGATCCTAGTGACATGTTAACAAGTTTTCTGCATTATCCAAGGGCTGTATTTGAAGTGACACGGGTTTTTAAGGATATTTCTGTGATTCAAGTTTACTGTAATATTAAAGTGACATGGGTTTTTAAGGACGTTTCTGTGATTCTAGTGACATATCAACAAGCTTCTGCCTTACCAACAGGACAAAATACTCTCGAAAACTCCGCTAATAATCTCTGTGGCCTTGCAAAATAGTCGTGGTGAGAGCGCAAAGCATTTTTTAATACCGAGCTAAGTTACATGGAAGCGAAAACTGTCTGTCTCCTCTGCCCTCTGTCATTACTGGTGCACGCCACGAGGACCGTGTTTGTGTTGTGACGTAAGAGTGCTTTGAGTTAAAGAGAAAGGAAGGACTGGAGAGAGAGAGAAGGATAGAGACGAAAATAGAGAGAACAGGACAGAGAAAGGCAGATACAGAGAGAAGACAGACACAGAGACAGACGCAGAGATAGAGATAGAGACAGAGACAGTGTAAAAGTGAAGATAAGCAAAAAGTGATCTAAAGAATAAGAAAACAAGGAAAACAGCGAAGATAAATTAAAAAGAGAAAAGAAAAACAATGATAGACGAATATTAGGAGCATTGCAACGTTTGAAAATTAAGACAAGCTGTGAGATAAGTAAATAAATCGATAAATAAACATATAAACAATGAGAAAAATAATCATAGAAACAGTAAGATGAAGTAAGAATATAAATGTGATGATAATGAAAAAAAAAAGCAAATAAAATGATATGAAAAATTGTAAAGTGTGGAATAATGGAAGTCCAAAGCTGATTCATAGCAAACAGATCCATATCCTTGTTTTTATATATTTACCTCTTATAAACCCGATCGATTTGTGCAAAGATGGATGAAAGAATAGCAGTGTAGAAATTAATCGCTTCAGGACCAGGACACGTTTTCATATTCTTTCTGCTTACTATTTGGTGACTATACAGCTTCAGAAACTTACGTGGGGATTTAAATGGTGAAGACTCTGCCCATTAATCTTCTGACCTCCAAAGACCCTTCTCAATGTCAATAAAATGGTCTAATCACACACAAAACTCAAGGTAAAATGCGTCCCATTATTGAAGGGGTTTTAAAAAGATGACTACACAAGCAAACTGGATTCAACTTACGTGGGGATTGAAATAGTGAAGACTGTGGCCATTAATCTTCTGACCTCCAAAGACCCTTCTCAATGTCAATAAAATGGTCTAATCACACACAAAACTCAAGGTAAAAATGCGTCCCAGTACTGAACGGGTTTAAAACAGATGAATATACAAACCAATTAATTTATTTCCTAACTTTT
Organism: Portunus trituberculatus; assembly: GCF_017591435.1. Classification (NCBI taxonomy): domain Eukaryota; kingdom Metazoa; phylum Arthropoda; class Malacostraca; order Decapoda; family Portunidae; genus Portunus; species Portunus trituberculatus. The sequence continues at coordinate 1,049,986 of NC_059264.1, read as the reverse complement.
TTATTTCCCTAGTTCAGTGGAATAAACCGGTTAATGTCAATAACAGCATCTAGTCACACCTAAAATATCAAGGTAAAAATGCGTCCCAGTACTGAAAGGGTTTAAATTAGATGACTGTACAAACCAATTAAGCGGATTTATTTCCTAACTTTTTATTTCCCTCGTCCGGTGATATAAACCCGCTTAACGTGTGGGTATGTGGATGTGTGAAGACAAATGAAAGGACAGCAGGATGGAGAGTTTTTGTGCAAGATGACTAAAACCACCTAAGAGGATTTACTATTTTTTCACCTATTTTTGTTCCCCTTGTCCAGTGGCGCTCTCACACTCGGAAAAACTCAGGTGTGGGGATGACAGGTGGAAATAGGAAGAGAAGTTTCACACAGGGACTGCCAAGTGGAGGTCCGATGGCTTCCTGCAACTTCTTCCCTTGTTTGTCAGCTCTTGTTTTCCACCTCTCATAAAACCCATTAACCCCTTCAGTACCAGGACACGATTTCATATTAATTCTGCTTACTATTTGGTGATGCAGCTTCAGATACTTATGTGGGGGATTAAAATAGTGAAGAGTGTGGCCATTTATCTTCTGACTCCCATACACACATTCTAATGGCAATAAAATGGTCTAATCATACCCAAAACTCTTGGTATAAATGCGTCCCAGTACTGAAGAGGTTCATGTGTGTGTGGGTGGTGGGGGGATGAGGAATGAATGACTCATGTATTTTCTTTATTTTTTTTTTATGTAAGAGGGAAACACTGACCAAGGGCAACATAAAACGAAAAAAACGCTCTTCATTAGTTGCCAGTCCACTTGCAGGTTGGAGAAAGTCAGTCAGAATGTTGGGATAAATGTCTTGAAACCTTCCTCTTAAGTGAAGTCAAGTCATAGGAAGTTGGAAAT
>NC_059264.1:1034082-1036582 GCF_017591435.1 Portunus trituberculatus | reverse complement strand
AGAAGAAGAGGAAGAAGAAGAAGAAGAAGAGGGGAGCTTATGGTATTACCTTCTTCATCCTCTCCCTTTTATTTCATTTTTGACGTGGGGAGAGGAGGCAAAAGTGAGGAAAATAAAGGGAGGGAGGGAGGGAGAGAGGGAAGGAGGGAAGGAAGGAAAAAAGGAAGGAAAAAAAATTGTGACACGTATTTATCTCGAAAAAAAAAAAAGTTTAGAGTTAAAAGCAGAGAGAGAGAGAGAGAGAGAGAGAGAGAGAGAGAATAAATTAGTTCCTACCATTTTAATTTATATGAATTTAATGATTATGATGTGTGACTGATGTGACGTTTCTCTCTCTCTCTCTCTCTCTCTCTCTCTCTCTCTCTCTCTCTGCCTCCTTGCTAAACTTCTTCCTCTCCCTCCATCTTTTTACTTCCGCCTTCTATCCTTCACTCCATTTTTTCTCTCTCCCTTCCTCCTTCTCTCTCTCTCTCTCTCTCTCTCTCTCTCTCTCTCTCTCTCTCTCTCCTTCCTGTCAAACTTTCAGCCATATTTTACTTTCCTTTCCACACTTTCTACTCCATACTTCTCTCTCTCTCTCTCTCTCTCTCTCTCTCTCTCTCTCTCTCTCTCTCTCTCTCTCTCTCTCTGCTAATTAACTCCACAATACCTGTTTTTAACCTGTCACCAAATAATCACTTTAATTTATCAAGTTAATTTCATATTTTTGTTTTATTTTTTTTTTCGCATATTGTTATTTATATGCGTTTGTGTATATGTTTGTATGTATGTTTGTATGTATGTATCTATGTTATTTTCTATTCTTTTCTTCTTTTTTTATTTACAGTATTAATCTATGTAGTTATGAAAGGGTTAAGAGCGCTGCCGTTTTCCATCTTTTTCGTTCACCCTAGACCAAAACACAACTTTTCAAAAATAACCAAAAAAAAAAAAAAAAAAAAAAAAAAACACAAACAACAACAGAGGCCTTGAAATGAGTCTTTGCTTATCATCATTGCAGAAAACTCGGGAAAAAAAAAAGGAGAAAAGAAAATTAATCACATAACCAGTCAGTGTCATTTTCTTCCTTTTCGCTACTTTCAAAAAAACAACCAAAACAAAAATAAAACGAAAAAAACAATTCTTTCCTACCAATGGAAACAGAACTAAAAGATAAAAACAGCAGCCTTTAATTAAACATATCTTTGCTTATCATCACTGCGGAAGACTCGAAAAGAAAAGGAAAAATAATGATAACCACAAATATAAAGACAACATGGAGGTCTGACACTAAAAACACAACTAAAACATAACAATACTGGCCTTGTGACGTATCTTTGCTAATAATTATTACAGAAAACTTAAAAATAAAAGAGGAAAAAGAATAATAACCAGAAAATTATAAACAACATGGAGGTTTGATGCTAAAAATAAAAGCAATAGATAAGAAAAGCAGCCTTAAATTATACATCTTTCCTTGAGTCTCATCCCTCGGCACTTCCCTAACACGTGTCTCATTTCTAAGCACCTTCCTAACTCGTCTCATTCTTGGCACTTTCCTAACTCAAGTCTCATTCTTGGCACCTTCCTAACTCAAGTCTCATTCATTTCCTAACTCAAGTCTCATTCTTTTGCATTTTCCGAACTCGTCTCATTCCTAACTCGTCTCATTCCTAGGCACTTTCCTAACTCAAGTCTCATTCTCAGGTGGTGCGGGAGTTGTGGGTGGTGGACTCGTGGACGTACATGAAGGAAATGTGGGCGCTGTTCCACTGGCTGGCCATGTCCCACACCTGCTACAACCCAATCATTCTCTGCTGGATGAACACAAAATTCCGTTCTGGCTTCTGCTCCCTCGCGTACACCTTGCCCTGCCTGCGTCGGTGGGTGGACAGCTGGTTCTTCACCCCTGACGAGGCTGATCTCCTGAAGGCCACCACTACCTTTCCCTGCCACCACTACCCCCGCAGCGCCTCCAGCAGACTCGTGACCATCTCCCTGAAGGACGACACGATCATTTTCAAGAGCCGAAACATGAATGGTAAGAAGGAAGCGCCACCATCTTATACCTGTAGAAGATTTTTACAGATGTTAGAGGAGACGAGTAGTGAGTCCCCGTTATGAGGCATGGAGGGCGGCTGTCTCCTGCCCCTGCATGAGTCCCGCCGCTCAGAAGCACACCTGCTCACCCTCTCCATGCCGCGTGGGATCGTGGAGACACACCTGTAGCGGCGGTGCAGGTGTAGGGGGCTTGTTTGTAAAGGGCTATGTGAGGTACTGAGGTGTTCATGGTTTGTGTGTTTGTGAGTATTCAGGTGTGTGGTTGATTGGTGTCTGGTGTGTGCTGGGCAGGTGTGAGTGCAGGTGTGGGCTGGCAAGGTGTGGTGTATCATTGTGTGTTCAGGTGTGGGAGAAAGAAGAGAGAAAGAAAGAGATATTTGTGAAAGGAATTAAAAGGTGTGTGTGTATGTATGTATGTGTGTGTGTGTATGTATGTGTGTGTGTAAGTGCAATATATGAA
>NC_059264.1:1026582-1029082 GCF_017591435.1 Portunus trituberculatus | reverse complement strand
CTCTCTGTTCTTCACCCACCACTCACCCATCACTCACTCACCCACCCAGCATCCACTATGACATTTAACTTTCTTTTTATTCATCTAACTTTTGTTTTTTTTTACGTAGGCAAAAAAAAAAGATGGATCTCTATATTCACCAACGCCCTAGCAAATATACCAAGCCATGAACATAAATCTTAGTGGTTTTTTTTCAATTTACCTCATTCTTCACCCACACATTCACCCACACAGCATCCACTACCTCCCCTCTCCCTCCACACACCCAGCTATCTCGCCCCTTCCCTATTCCCTATCCCTCTTCTATTCCATCCACCAAACTTACTAGGCTGTTTTGTGTCAGTGATAAGAGAGATAGGTAAGAATATTAAAGGTCTTTTTTTTTATCTATAATTGGATATCATTACTTTATCTATCTGTTTTCTCTTTCTTCCTCCATTTTTTGCATCTTATTCCCTCTTTCGTTAACACCACAACACCAGTAGGCCAACACCACACCACCACAATACCACAACACCACTACGTCACCACCACAACACCAGTACGTCAATACCACACCACCACAACACAACACCAGAACGTCACCACCACAACAACACAACACCATTACGTCAACACCACAACACAACACCATTACGTCAACACCACACCACCACAACACCACTACACCAGTCCGCCTCCTGCTGTCCTTGGTGGTGACGCATCAAATGATATAGAAGGGAGTGTTAGAGAGAGAGAGAGAGAGAGAGAGAGAGAGAGAGAGAGAGAGAGAGAGAGAGAGAGAGAGAGAGAGAGAGAGAGAGAGAGTTTTTTCCTTAGGTTTTTTTTTTAAAGAGCAATTATGGAAGAGAGTACACGCACGCACGCACACACACACACACACACACACACACACACACACACACACACACACACACACACACACACACACCACACCACTTCACATGTCAGCTGAAAAGTGAAAACAAATAGTCTACTTCTTCCTCCTCCTCCTCCTCCTCCTCCTCCTCCTCCTCCTCCTCCTCCTCCTCCTCCTCCTCCTCTTTCTCTTCCTCCTCCTCGTACCCAAACTAATGCGAGAAACAAACATAACAAACAAAAACAAGCCCAGAGTAAGTACACATGCAAATATTGTCACACACACACACACACACACACACACACACACACACACACACACACACACACACACACACACACACACAGGCTGACAAAAGCATTAATTTTTTTCATTTTTATATTTTTATTTCTACTTTCTCTCTCTCTCTCTCTCTCTCTCTCTCTCTCTCTCTCTCTCTCTCTCTCTCTCTCTCTCTCTCTCTTAAAAAAAATCAAACCAGAACTCTAATAAAACTAAGAGAGAGAGAGAGAGAGAGAGAGAGAGAGAGAGAGAGAGAGAGAGAGAGAGAGAGAGAGAGAGAGAGAGAGAGAGAGAGAGAGAGAGAGAGAGAGAGAGAGAGATCGTCAGCAGGATTATGGTGTGAAGAGAAAGAGGAAGAGGGGGAGGGAGGAAGGAAGAGAAGGAAAAGAGGAGGAGGAGGAGGAGGAGGAGGAGGAGGAGGAGGAGGAGGAGGAGGAGGAGGAGGAGGAGGAGGAGGAGGACGTGACAGGGATCTAGAGAAGAAAATTAACTTAAAAATCTAATAAACTACTAATTTTTAAACGTCTTCCTCCTCCTCCTCCTCCTCCTCCTCCTCCTCCTCCTCCTCCTCCCTTTGTTCTTGTTATTCTGCTTAGACTTATTCCTCCTTTCTTACTTTTTTTCTTCACCCTTTTTCTTTCTCCTCCTCCTCTTTCTCCTCCTCTCTCTCTCTTTTTTCTTTTCTTTTTCTTCTCTTCCATTGTTCTTGTTATTCTTACGCTAATTTCTCCTGTTTTACTTCTTTTTCTTCATCCTCCTTCTCCTTCTCTTTTTCTTCTTCCTCTTCTTTCTCCTTTTTTTTCTCCTTTTCTTCTCTTCCATCTTCAAAACCAACACCTTGTCTTCTTTCTCTTTTGTAATCATTTTCTTCTTCATCCTTCTCCTCTTCCTCTTCTTCTTCTTCTTCTTCTTCTTCTTCTTCTTCTTCTTTTCTTCATTCCTTTGTGTTCCTTTGTGTTCCTTTGCATTCTTTTCTATTCCTTTGTATTCCATTGTGTTCCTTTGTATTCATTTGTGTTCCTTTGTGTTTCTTTGTATTCTTTTGTGTTCCTTTGTGTTCCTTTGTATTTATTTGTGTTCCTTTGTGTTCCTTTGTGTTCCTTAGTGTTCCTTTGTGTTCCTTTGTATTCATTTGTGTTCCTTTGTGTTCCTATGTATTCCTTTGTGTTCCTTTGCAGGAGGAGGAGGAGGAGGAGGAGGAGGAGGAGGAGGAGAAGGAGGAGAAGGACGAGAAGGAGGAGGAGGAGGAGGAGGAGGAGGAGGAGGAGGAGGAGGAGGAGGAAGAGGTGTGCCTTTCTTCCTCTCTCCTGGATTACGTATTTTATTTATTTTCCTTTCACCTGACAATTGTAAACACCC
>NC_059264.1:976582-1021582 GCF_017591435.1 Portunus trituberculatus | reverse complement strand
AAAAATCAATCAGACCAACAAATCAATAAAAAAAAAATGTGAACGAAACGAAACGAAAAAAGAAAAAAAATCACGAAAATAAAAAAAAAAAATAAAACCTTTTCTCAACAACAAATTAATAAAAAAACTGTAAAAAAACGAAACAAAACGAAAAAATCAACAAAATACAGCAAATCCATCAATCTGACCGATACATTAAGGGAAAGAGTAACACAAAATGAAATTAAATAAAATGAAATAAAATAAAAATCACAAGAGAAAGATTGAATGAAAAAAAAAAAAAAACTAACTGAACGATGAATTATTGAAAAGTATTAAATATTTAGAAACACTTTAAACTTTGTCACTCTCTTAAGAGGAGGAGGAGGAGGAGGAGGAGGAGGAGGAGGAGGAGGAGGAGGAGGAGGAGGAGGAGATGGGTAATGAGAGAGAGAGAGAGAGAGAGAGAGAGAGAGAGAGAGAGAGAGAGAGAGAGAGAGAGAGAGAGAGAGAGAGAGAGAGAGAGAGAGAGAGGAAGGAAGGAAGGAAGGAAGGAAGGAAGGAAGGAAGGAAGGAAGGAAGGAAGGAAGGAAGGAAGGAAGGAAGGAAAGGAAGGAAAAGAAAGAGGAAGGAAAGAAGAAAGAAAGGAAAGAAGGAAGGAAAGAAGGAAGGAAGGAAGGAAGGAAGGAAGGAAGGAAGGAAGGAAGGAAGGAAGGAAGGAAGAAGGAAGAAGGAAGGAAAGAGAAGGAAGAATAAAGTAAGAATGAAGAATCTAGGAAAGAAAAGTAGGAAAATAAGAAAACACAAGAAAAGAAAGAAAATAAACTAAAAAAAATAATGAAAAAGGAAAACACAAAAGAGGAAGGAAAAATAACAAGAAAAATAAAGATATAAAAGAAAATAGAAGAAAATCAAACAAACGAAGCAAAAACACAAAAATAAAGAAAAAAAACGAAAAATAAACAAACAGAGAATAAATAAACACAATCCATACAATAAAATCTCTCTCTCTCTCTCTCTCTCTCTCTCTCTCTCTCTCTCTCTCTCTCTCTTTCTCATTTTTGTCAGAGGTTATATGAAAAAAAAGAGGAAATGAGGTCAAGGAGGAGGAGGAGGAGGAGGAGGAGGAGGAGGAGGAGGAGGAGGAGGAGGAGGAGGAGGAGGAGGAGGAGGAGGAGGAGGAGGAGGAGGAGGAGGAGGAGGAGGAGGAGGAGGAGGAGGAGATAGCAATAACGTGTCTTCTCAGGTGTAACGAAAAAGAAGAAACACGAAGGAGAGAATACCTGAGAAAATTAAGGAGACGAAGATAGAAGAGAGAGAGAGAGAGAGAGAGAGAGAGAGAGAGAGAGAGAGAGAGAGAGAGAGAGAGAGAGAGAGAGAGAGAGAGTAATTGATATGCAACATAGACATAAATCCCATGCTATTGTATCAAACACACACACACACACACACACACACACACACACACACACACACACACACACACACACACACACACACACGTATTTGCTCATAAAACCCATCAATTACAAAAAAACTAACAGTAATATTGCCACATCAGCTTAATAATGATGATGATGATGATGATGATGATGATGATGATGATGATGATGATGATGATCCCTGCACTATGAAGTCTGTGAACTAATATCAATTGAAATTCTTTATCTTTGCAGTATTAAAAAGAAAAACTAAAGGTGTTTATATCTCTCTCTCTCTCTCTCTCTCTCTCTCTCTCTCTCTCTCTCTCTCTCTCTCTCTCTCTCTCTCTCTCTCTCTCTCTTCATCTATTCAGTCATTCATTTCTCTCTTCCTATTTCTCTCTTTATCTTCCAAATGCATCTAAGTCTTTTTTCAGTCTTCTTCTTTTATCTTCTCTTTCTTTCTTTTTTTTTCTTTTTTCCTTGTTCCTATCATTATTTCCCACGCCTCACCTGCACACCTTCCCACATCTTTATCTACCTGGCCAGTGTCGATTACAGGTGCATTAATTGACAGGTAAAATGAGGTTAATATATTGAGAAGGTAGTTTTATATATATCTTGTGGTGGTGGTGGTGGTGGTAAATGAGAGAGAGAGAGAGAGAGAGAGAGAGAGAGAGAGAGAGAGAGAGAGAGAGAATTATTATATTACTTAATTATCAAAAGCCCTTATTTATTTCTTTTACTTAATTCTCGTAAACATCTTATTTTATCACTAAAGTCTCCACGAATCTAAGTAGCTATTTCATCTATTCTTTTATCCTCATTTAAAGTAAAGTAACAAGCTTATTTTTCCTTCGTGTTCCATTCAAGTCGTGAAAATCATTGTTAGCGGCAACAAGGAAGGTAAACAAACACAAGCGGTTGTAAATCTGACACAAACACCAACTCAAACACCAAATAACACCTTTATCTTTCATGGCTTCTACTTTAAACTAAAGCAGAAATCACACTAGCTTTCCTCTTCCATACTCTTTCACAAATACAAACTCAATCACTATCAACTAACCTTCTATCTCTCACAGTTTCTAGTTTAATTAATCTGAGGAAGGTAACACACTGGCTGTCCAACACCTTTCTCCTACAGGTAAGTGTCTATATATATATATATCAACACTATAGATACGTGACACAATATCGGTCGCAGAAAATAGATGAAGATAGAGACCAAATATATAACAATGAATAACAAAACCCAATAGATACGTGGAACAATATCTACAACAAAATACAATAGATAACAAATAGATAGATAACAAAGCATAATAGATACGAGAAACAATATTAGCCATAGATAACAAATTGATAATAGATAACACAAAACACAATAGATACGAGGAAGAATATCAGCCACATAACACAATAGATAACACAAATAGATAACAAATAGATAACAATAGATACGTAAAAAACAATATCAGCCACAAAAAAATATATATCTGGTGCTGATGATGGTGGTGATGATGGTGGTGGTGATGATGGTGGTGATGGTGACTGGGCTCTAAGTAAATATAACACTCACCTTACTTTGTGCTTCTGTTCCAGCTTCTCGCGTCCCTCAAGTCACGATTAACTAACACTCACATACACACACGTGGCAGAAATTTGTATGTTTTATTCAGTTTATCCTTTCTAATATTCGTAGGGTTTTTTTCTTGGTTTTTATGTAAGGTGGGGATAATTAATGTACTTATCTCCGTCTGTGTTTTCTGTGCAGTGCTTCGAGTCACTCACAGCGCCACAAACACCGTGATTTTAATACATCACAACAAAATACACGAAAAATTTATGATTCTCCATTTTTCTTTCTATACAACTGACTCTATTTAATGTACTTATTCTGGAGATACACCAAATACTTGCCGTCCACTGTGCTGCTATTCCAGGCCGCTCCATTCACTCACAGCGCCACAAAAGCCATGAATATAAACCCCACGTGGGACAAAATATAAGAAAAAAATAACATATCTCCATTTTCTTTCTATATAACTGATTCTATTTAACTTCCTACTTCATCTGAAAATACATAACACACTTGCCGTCCGCTGTCCTGCTTTTCCCGCCACTCCATTCACTCACAGCGCCACAAACACCATAATTCTGTAGACACGTGCGCGGCTCACCACTTTGTTTACGTCACGTAGCCCCGGACACAGAGACCGCTGGTATAAAATTAAATGTTAATGTGATGTATGTTTTATTAAATGTGTACAGCTTAATCAAAGAAATCATCCCCATATATTTATTTTCCTATTATTTTTCTTGTTTATCTATTTGTTTTACATATTCCTGTTGAAAATATTTGTATATATGTATAATTATACTAAATGTTCTTCAAATCAACATTTATTTATTATTTAGCCTAATGAAATAATCTTCCATGTCTTTCTCATCAGTTTTTTTTTTTTCTTGCTTAGCTATTTGTTTTAAAGCATTCCAGGTGAAACTATGTATTAAATAAAATTACGATAAGCTTTCTTCAAATCAACATATATCTTGTGAGTGAACGTGCAGCCTAGCCTTAGGAAATAATCTTCTTGTCTTTATTTTCATTGTCAGTTTCCTTGTTTATCTATTCGTTTTCACCATTTCCCATAAAAAAAAAAAACATGTATAAAATAATATTAAGCTCCCTTGAAACCAACTTTTATTTTGCGTGTGTTGTTGTTTACTTATTATTCTTTTATTTTATTTACTCATTACCACCACCACCACCACCACCACCACCACCACCACCACCTTACGTCACCTCGCCCGCAATACCAGGATAACATTTTTTTAGTCCCCGAGATATACAAAGGTCAAGAGAACGTTCATAGTGTGTGGGAAGAGAGGAGGACATAAGAAGATAAATACAGAGAGAATAAGAGAGACAGCTGAATAATATTGAGAAGGAAAACGAAAATAGACGAAATTTAAAAAGGAGAGAATTCAAACACGCGCGAAAAAAAAAAATAATAATAATAATAAAACAATATGATAAGCTAAACATTAAGTAAAATAGAAATTATACAACAATATTCACACTCTTATACGTAAGACACACAATGACATTTATATGTAATCACACTTAATATTTCTTTCCACACTCCTAACCTTTACTATTTATAGGTAACGATAATGCTGGAGAAAAAAAAAACATTAACAACAACAACAACAACAACAACAACAACAACAATAATAATAATAACAATAATAATAGTAACAATAATGATAATAATAATAAAAATAACAATAGTAATAGTAAAATTAATAATGATGTCGACGTTTTGCAGGATACTTCAGGGCGAGAGAGAGAGAGAGAGAGAGAGAGAGAGAGAGAGACTTCCAATACAGCCAAGTGGTTTTCTCTAGGCTAATTCAATCACTAATACAATACCTGTGCGCGTGTGTGTGTGTGTGTGTGTGTGTGTGTGTGTATTGCCACGCTGCACCAATTCCGCTTTTTGTGATGGTGGTGGTGGTGGTGGTGGTGTTGGTGGTGGTGGTGGTGGTGGTGGTGGTAATTCAAGTATTCTAACCTTAATTCAACATATCAAAACTTTTCCTAATATAAACTTCCTTACAGAACGACAAATATATGACCAGAGCTTTTATTTTCATTCTCTCTCTCTCTCTCTCTCTCTCTCTCTCTCTCTCTCTCTCTCTCTCTCTCTGGAAAAAAAAAGTCACAGGCTCATTTCTTTTATTGCCTTTTAGTGACTTTTTTTTTTTTCCAGCGTTTCATTAAGTCTCAAAAAATAAATGTTGTTTTTTGTTTCATCGTCTGTTTCTTGAGTTTTAATTTGAGTTTAATTTGGCTGATAAAATATGCTGATTTCTATTTTTACGTTAATTTGCTCTCTCTCTCTCTCTCTCTCTCTCTCTCTCTCTCTCTCTCTCTCTCTCTCTCTCTCTCTCTCTCTCTCTCTCTCTCTCTCTTGTTTATTGTTCTATTATTTATTGTTCTATCTTTATCTTGTATATATATTTTCTCTTTCTTTTGTCTAATCGAGTTTATGAAAAAATTTACGGTGTTCAATTCTTTTTGCGCTTTTTTTTTCTTCTATGTTGGTTTCTTTCCTTGCATTTTAGCGTCTATGAAGGAAAAAAAAAGTTTGTTTCATGATTATTTCGTGTATATTTATTCATTTATTTTGTTTCATCAAGTTTATGAAAAGAATTAGTTTTCTATTTTCTTATAACGTGTTCTGCATCTTCTTAGTGTTGTTGCCCTTTTTCCCTTGTATTTCAACGTTCATGAAGGAAAAAAAAAAGTTTGTTTCATGATTATTTCGTGTATATTTATCTATTTATTTTGTTTCATTAAGTTTATGAAAAAGGTTACTGTTTAAATTCTTCATGACGTGTTGTTCCTTTCTTCCCGACATTTTAAAGTTTGTAAAAGAAAATAAAAAAAAAATTCCTTCATTATTACTTCTTTATCGTGTATATTCTTTTATTTATTTATTTATTTTTTTTTTTTTACTTTTTAATCAAGTCTATGATAAAAAAAGTTAGTGTTGATTTTTCATTTCGTTGTGTTTTTTTTTCATATTGTTGTTGTTGTTTTTCTTTCCTTGCCTTTTAACGTTCATGAAGAAAGAAAAAAAAAAGTGTATTGTTGTATAACCATTTCTAACTTCAGTACTTTTTTTTTATTCTTTTTTTTTTGTTGTTTCATCGAGTGTGAAAAAAGTTAGTGTGTTGCTGTGTTTTTATTTTGAGAGAGAGAGAGAGAGAGAGAGAGAGAGAGAGAGAGAGAGAGAGAGAGAGAGAGAGAGAGAGAGAGAGAGAGAGAGAGAAATATACTAGTTTACCATAGAAAATAAGAAGAAATAAAAAATGCAACACAAAAAGACAAAAACAAAATGAGAGAGAGAGAGAGAGAGAGAGAGAGAGAGAGAGAGAGAGAGAGAGACGGGTAGGAGCGCAGAGAAGGATTGCTGAGTTACGTCAAATCCACCATGTCTTCTTTTTTATTTTTTTTTTTTTGTTGTTGTTGTTGTTGTTGTCATCCACGTTTTCTAAGGAGAGATAACCTTACCGTATTTCATTAACCCACTCGAAATGCTTCGTTAGATTCAAAGCTAATTTTTTTTTTTTTTTTTTTACGTAGGCAAAAAAAAAAAAAAAAGATTAAAAAAAAAAGGCCTACTTGAGTGCTGGCTCTGTAAAAAGTGTAAAAAGTGCAAAAAGCGTCAGCCAAAGTAGGGAGCAAATGCCTCGATAGGAATTCGGAAATACAGATGCAGGGAGGGAGTTCCAGAGTTTACCAGTGAAAGGGATAAATGATTGAGAGTACTGGTTAACTCTTGCATTAGGGAGTTGGACAGAATAGGGATGAGAGGAAGAAGAAAGCCTTGTGCAGCGTGGCCACAGGAGAAGGGGAGGCATGCAGTTAGCAAGATCAGTAGAACAGTTAGCATGAAAATAGCGATAAAAGATAGAAAGGGATGCAACATTTCGGCGGTTTTATCTGCATTATGTTAACCTCTTCAGTACCATGACACGTTTCTAGATCTATTCTGGTTACTACTGGGTGATTTTATACAGCTTCAGAAACTTATGTAGGGATTGAAATAGTGAAAACTCCTTGCATTAATATTCGGACCTCCATAGACCCTTCCTAACGCCAATAAAATGGTTTAATCACACACAAAACTCAATGTAAAAATGCGTCCCAGAACAAGAGGGTCTAATAATTCAAAGAAGAGTCTGCGAAATTTTATTAAGTTTAGATGAAAAGTGTAGGCTTTATATTCTACATTTTTGTGATACTTAAAAACATTTTGTATTTCCTTTCTATGTAACACAGTACATTAACTGTACTAAGAATACCAACAACATTTCATAGTGTTACTTAGAAACACTGCAGCATGGTCTCTAGTTTATTAAGTCTGCCAAGAAATATATTTAAGTTTATGGATTAAGTCTGCGGTGAAAGCTTGCCACATTTCATTAAGTAGTTAGAGTAAGCTTCACATATTATTTCATTACACCCCCTGAAAACCTTCGCCTAGTTTCCTGAAGTGTACCGTGACAATTTTGCCAGCGGCGTAGGAAGTGGTGGGAAAAACGCAGCCAGCTCTCACTAACTCTACGGAGAATGGTTGCCGCATTTCACCAAGTCGAGGCAAGATTAGCGTGCTTCATTAGGGAGATACGGAAGCCTTCTCTCGATTGACTAAATCTTCCGGGGAAGGTTTTATTTTTTACTGCAGCTTTGTCACGCGCCGCCTCACAGACCCATCCCTCTCCTCTTCATAGTGTCAGATTGCTTTTAGTGACATTAACGAAAAAAAAAAAAAAAATGGGAGAGGAATCGAAAGAATATAAGATTACAATAGTTATCAAATCAGCATTCCTCATATTTATCATTCCATCTTTTTTTCTTTTCTACAAACCTTCACTTTTTTCAATATTTATGCGGCAAATCCAATTATTTGTGTGTCCTAATAAGCTTTATAATTAAATGAATACGAATGCCAATTAACTTCATGTACTTTTCCGTTTTTTATCTTTTTTTTCATCATCCACGCATTTTTTTTTTTTTTTTCATCCACGTAACAGCTTTTTCTTTCTTTTTCGTTTATTTATCATATCTTAGTGATCGAAAAGTAAAGAAAAGATCACATTACGAAAAGAATACGTAGATAAGTTAAATAAAAAAAAAAAAGTATAGGTGAAAGGCACTGATAAAAGCAAAAAAAATGAGATAATTAAATAAAAAAGACAAACATAAGGAAAAATAAATAAATAAATAAAAATATACATAAAAAAAAATCTGATAAAAGCAAAAATGAAAACCATAATAAAAAAAATGGATAAAATAGAAAAAAAACGAGGAAAAAAAAAAAAAAAAGAATCACATTTCCCGCCAACGAACGCTAAACAGTAGAGCTTAATCCTGATCTTGATTGGTAATTCCTGCTAATCCTGATCTTGACGGGTAATTGCTGCATGCTACACCCGGCGGCATATTGATAGTCTCATTACACCTTTAATCCGCGCCAGAAAATACATATATTGGCACATTTATTGGCGAGGGAACCAAAACACTTTAAATTTTATTGCCTCATTGAAAGAGAGGTTTAGTTACAAGTGTTAGTAATTTATTGTGCTTATTGGGTTCAGAGAGAGAGAGAGAGAGAGAGAGAGAGAGAGAGAGAGAGAGAGAGAGAGAGAGAGAGAGAGAGAGACAATGGAACAAAGAGACACAAAGGAGATGAACATTGAGATACAGAAATAAACACAAACAATAAAGAATGAAAGCCAGACAGACAAAAAGACAAAGAAACAAAGAAATAACAAATGAAATAGAGAAGAAAGAGAGAGAGAGAGAGAGAGAGAGAGAGAATGGAAGTGACAGACAGACAGACATATAGACAAACAAATAACAATAGATTTTTCAGAAGCAATTTTCCAGCAGGCAACAAATCAATAAAGATAAGAATGAAGGGAAAGTCTTTAATTTCAACACATTTTTTTTTTATTTTCATTGCCATTTCAACAATTTCAAAGCACACTCACTGTATTCTTTGAGAGAGAAAAACAGAGAGAAGCAAACAACAAGAAAAAGAAAATTGAGGAGAAAACAAAAAAGGAATAGGGAGGAAGAGAGAGGAAGAGAGAGGAAGGGAGAGGAAGGAAGAGAAAAGGGAGAGGAAGAGAGAGAAAAGGGGGAGGAAGAGAGGGAAGGAGAGAGAGAGAAGAGGGAGAGGAAGGCAGAGAAAAGGGAGAGGAAGAGAGAGGAAGGCAGAGAAAGGGGAGAGGAGAGAGAGAGAAAAGAGAAAGAGGAGGAGAAAAGGGAGATAAAGAGAGAGAAGGAGAAAATGGGAGAGGAAGAGAGGAAAGAGAGAGAAATGGAAGAGGAAGAGAGGGCAGAGAAAAGGGGAGGAAGAGGGAGAGGAAGAGAAAAGGGAGAGAAAGAGGGAGAGGAAAAGAGAGAAAAATGGGAGAGGAAGAGAGAGGGAGAGAGAGAGAGGAAGGAGAGAAAAGGGAGAGGAAGAGAGGGGAAGGGAGAGAAAAGGGAGAGGAAGAGAGAGGGAGAGAAATGGGAGAGGAAGAGAGAGAAAGAGAGAGAGAGGAAGAGAGAGGAAGGGAGAGAGAGAGGAGAGAGAAAAGAAGGGAGAGAAAGGGAGAGGAAGAGAGAGGAAGAGAGAGAAGGGAGAGAAAGGGAGAGGAAGAGAGAGAAAAGGGAGAGGAAGAGAGAGGAAGAGAGAGGAAGGAAGGGAGAGAAAAGGGAGAGGAAGAGAGAGGAAGGGAGAGGAAGTAAGTAAAATATATCAATTGTATACAGTACCAGGAAAAGACTATGTATAAATGTACTGTTTGTGTCACCTTGGTACACTGAACCCTGAATATGTATTATAATAGTGTTCATTAATAAATTCTCTCTATGTACACATATAAAACTATATATTCATCTTATACATTACTCAACAATTTGTATACCCAACACACACACACACACACACACACACACACACACACACACACACACACACACACACACACACACACACAAATGCACACGAAAATCAATCATAATCTCTCTCTCTCTCTTTCTTTCTCTCCTATTTCATTCTATATTTCTCTGTTTCTTCATTTCTTATCTTGTTTTTCTGTGTCTGTTTTTAGTTATTTATTCTTATTTCTATTTCTGTGTCAACGTTCATCTCTCTCTCTCTCTCTCTCTCTCTCTCTCTCTCTCTCTCTTAATTTTCCTACTGATTGTGACCCTTTGACTCTTTCATGCTAAAAATAAATAAAAAAATTCAGCAAACTCAAAACATTTACAAACAGACGTTTCGTAATCATAACAATTGTACTTTGCTGTCATTTTTTTTACCTATTTTTTCTTCAATATCTTTAAATGCTGAGAGAGAGAGAGAGAGAGAGAGAGAGAGAGAGAGAGAGAGAGAGAGAGAGAGAGAGAGAGAGAGAGAGAGAGAGAGAATAACTAAACTTTCTATATACCAGACCCCAAACACACACACACACACACACTTTTCTCCTACCAACTTTCTCTTCAATAAAACACAAACACCATATCACAAAGAACTATATAATTGACTAACATTTTATCCTTCCTTCCTTCCTTCCTTCTAACTCTAAGGATATCAACCAAGACAGTCCTTTTCACTAGTGTAGGATCTGTTACAAGTGCCCTAAAATGAAATAATGTCGTCTATATATTCCTGTTTATTTTTCTTTTTGCTTTTTCTTCTTTTTCTATTTTTATCTTATTTGTTGATCTTCACTTTTCCAGTTATTCTACTTTTATCATTCTATTTATTTCCTTTCCTTCTCCTTTTCTATCACATTTTTTTTCTACTAGCTTATTTAATTCTTGACTTTTCTTCTACTATTCATTTTCCTTCATTATTTCTACTCCCACTTTTGCAATTCTATCTTATCCATTTCCTAACTTTCCTATTCCAAATATCACAATACTTATCAAATCCTTCACTTTCTTCTTAGTCAAAATACTGCTATTCAATTTTCTTTCACTTTTTCTTATTTTTCCTACTTTTACTCTATTATTTGTTTACCTCCTTTGCTTTTTTACTAATCCTACCTTTACTCTTCTATTTACTTCTTGTCCTTCTGTTTTGTTTATCATTTGCATTTCAATCCCATTAATTTCTTTATCTTTTAATTTCTACTATCCTTTTCCTTCATTATTCTAGTCCCTGCTTTTACAATTTTATCCTATCCATTTCCTTCACTTTCTACTCCAAATATCACAATCCTTCTCCAATCCTTCACTTTACCTACTCCTTTTACAATGCTATCTATCTCCTACTCTCTTTGGGAAATTGAGAACTCCATGGTAAGGATGTCACCCAGCCCTGCAGTCAATGTGTCCCCAGGTGTCACAGGGCCCACTCCTGCCGGCGTCCCTGTCAGCACCAGGTCGCCAGGGTGCAGGGTGAAGTACTTGGAGATGTAGGAGACCAGGGTGGCGATAGGGAACACCATGTCAGAAGTGGTCCCATCCTGCCGAGACTCTCCATTCACCTAGGGATTGAGGTTGGTAAGGTGAGGTTTGGTTAGGTTAGGTTAGGTTAGGTGAGGTTAGGTTTGGTTAGGTTAGGTGGGGTTAGGTTAGACTATATTAAATTATGTTATATTAGGCTAGGTAAACTTAGGTTAGGTTATATTAAATTATGTTATATTAGGTTAATTTTGGGTAAAGTTAAGTTAGGTTAGATAACATTAAATTAAGTTACGTTAGATGAAAGTTAGGTAAGGATACGTTAAGTTAAGTTAGGTTAAGTGGTGTGGTGGTGGTGTCTCCTGTTCTTCTTTTCTTCTTGTCTTTCTCTCTCTGTCACTCTTCTTTTCATTTTCAGTCTCTTTTTTTCCCATCGCAGTAGGGTCAATTACCTTTGTTTCCATTTCCTTTTTGTCCCCTCATTCCTCCTCTTCTTCATTTTCCACCTCTCTCTCCCATCACATTAAGGATAGACGTGTTAACTCCCCTCTCTCTCCTCTGTGTGTGTGTGTGTGTGTGTGTGTGTGTGTGTGTGTGTGTGTGTGTGTGTGTGTGTGTGTGTGTGTGTGTGTGTGTGTGTGTGTGTGTGTGTAATTCACTGTTTGATCTGCTGCAGTCTCTGACGAGACAGCCAGATGTTACCCTACGGAACGAGCTCAGAGCTCATTATTTCCGATCTTCGGATAGGCCTGAGACCAGGCACACACCACACACTGGGACAACAAGGTCACAACTCCTCGATTTACATCCCGTACCTACTCACTGCTAGGTGAACACCACTACACGTGAAAGGAGACACACCCAAATATCTCCACCCGGCGGAATCGAACCCCGGTCATCTGGCTTGTGAAGCCAGCGCTCTAACCACTGAGCTACCGGGGCATGTGTGTGTAAGTGTGTGTGTGTGTGTGTGTGTGTGTGTGTGTGTGTGTGTGTGTGTGTTCTTCAGGGAGGATGCAAGTTTCAGTGTGAAGGAAAGGAAAGTTAGCAATGAAAAAGAATAAATTTTTTTGCAATTTCTTCTCAGTTCAAAGATTGGATGTGGCTGTAGAACAAATAAGGATTGTGTGAGAGTTGACTAGTGGTAAGAAAATGGTGTACCCAGGCCAAGTAAGGATTCTGTGAGTGATTGGTGATAAATCCTTGTGTGAGAGTGACTGTGATAAGGGAAAGCTGTAGAACAAATAAGGATGTCTGAATGCCTCAGAGTGAAAGGTGATGAGGAACAGAAAAGAGCAGCCAAGACAAGTAAGGATGTGTGAGAGCGACTGGTGATGAAGGAAAGCTGTAGAACAAGTAAAGGTGTCGAAGAGTGATTGGTGATGAGGGAGAAAAATATATACCCAAATAATGATGTCTGAGAGTGACTGGTGATGAGAAAAAGGTGTAGCCAAGACAAGCAATGATATCTGAGTGATTGGTGATGAAGGAAAGACACACCAAAGCAAATGATGAATGGAATGGTGATGAAGTGAAGGTGTAGAACAAGTTAAGGTATCTGAGAGTTATTGGTGATGAGAAAAGACCAGTAAAGAATATCCAAGTGACTGGTGAAGAGGGAACAGTGCACCAAGAGACAGCCACAGAGTTAACACAATCAGCAGTAACACAGTGAGCAGGCTGGGATGAAACAAATGTTCTATGCCTCTTAAACTCTCTAACACTCAAACGTTCTCCACATTAATGAACACTTGGTCCTTGTAGCAATCCTGTGAACCTCCTCCATGACTATTACTTTCTATACACTAACTAAATGTGGTGAAAAAACTCATTGCTATATTTTTTTTTTCCTTTTTTTATATAGGAAGGGCAGCAGGCAAGGCAGGAAGTAAACAAACACATGAAAAATCACAAAAACTCTAAACAAAATGCACAAAATCACAAGAAAAAACAAGAAAGAGAAAATGAAACAAAACAAAATCACATCAAATCAACAAAAAAAAAAACACCAAAATAACACCATAAACACCACAAGAGAAACAAACACGGCACTCGCATCCCTTCCTTACTTTAATGCCTTTTAAAATAATGTTTTTCTTTCATTCTGTTCTATTATTCTTTACTCTTTATTCTTTTTCCTTCCGTTCGTGTAACCCAAGTTTTTGAACACAGATTGAATCCACTCACTCAAAAACATCCAAAACACCAAACACACCCAAAAAAACACCCAAACAACACCAAACACACCTCAAAACACATAATATGACCCATAAAACACCCAAACAACACCTGAAACACCACACAACACCAAACACACCCAAAAAAAACAAAAAAATGCAAACACATCTCAAAACACCCAAAAAACACCCATAAAACACACACACACAAAAAAACACCCTTAAAATAACAAAGAAAACACCAAAAACACCCCAATAAAAACAGAATCACCACTCACTTACTTTGCACCAAATCCGGACATTGCTCGGGTCCTTCAGCTCCTCTTTGGTGATGAACCTGGAGACTGGAAGGGCTGTGTCGAAGCACTTAGCCAGGGTCCATGGAGTGCCCTTCTTCTTGGCCTCCTCCTGGAAGTCCCTGGCTGTCATGTCGAGCGTCAGGGCATAACCAGCAACCCTTCCCAGCACCTCACTCTCTGGCACGTCCCGGCAGGTTTCTCCAATCACCACACCTAGTTCTATCTCGTGGTGGAAGTCCTGACAGCCTCTTGGAATCTGTGGAGTGTTACTGGGTGTTAGTTAGGGTGTATTGGAGAGGGTGTGGTTGTTGGTTGGGGTGTTGGTGGAGGTGTAGAGGTGTTAGGGTATTATTTGGTATGTGTTTGAGTGTTTGCTGGGTGTGTGTGTGTGGGATGTTGTGTTGTGTTTTGGGGTGTTAAGGTGTTGAGGTGTTGGTGGGTTGGTGAGTGTGTGTGAGTTTAGAAATGCAAGTAAAGTGAAGAGAGTGTGTCTTAAATCTCTCTCTCTCTCTCTCTCTCTCTCTCTCTCTCTCTCTCTCTCACTCTACTTTCAAATTCTTTCCTCTTGGTCTTTACATTAACTACAAAAAATACAATGAGACAACGAATTTTCAAATATTTAAAAAAGAACTGACTGCAAACTCTCACTCTCTCTCTCTCTCTCTCTCTCTCTCTCTCACCAGGATGGGCCCAGTTCCCTCCTCCAGGTAACTTGACGGGGGCTTCATAAACAGCATTGGTTTGGTAGGAACAGCATTGCCCAGCTCCTTACAGTGGTCTCTGGAACAACACACACCAACACAATACAGTCATCAGTTCTCTGCCTTCTGTTGCATTGTGAGTAGAGAGAGACTAATGTAATGGTGAGTGAGTGATGGTGAGTGTGCATTAGTGAGTGTAGCTTTCTCTTGCAATAAATAAATATGTCTGAAAACTAAACAAATGTGATTTAGTGAAAGTTAACATTCTTGATAACATAACACTAACATGATACCTATTCATTCAGACACTTATACACCTGCGTTCACCTGTAATTACTGTTTACTATCATAATGTGGGTATATTAGTGACAAAAACACCTAAAATCAAGTAAGTGCTGTTTGTTTTAAGTCTCGACAATTGAAAAACACATAAAATAGAAATTCACACACCCATAACACATTCTCTCATCATGTCACCAACCCACAGCCAAAATATAAAGAAATAAATTAAAATAAACTAACTCTGGTCAATCTGCAGTTTCACCGAACCGTGGAATCTCTGATGTGACTCATGTTCTTCTGGTGAGGAATGAAGTGAATTAATTGATGGTATGTGTCATTTCCACAAGTGAATATTTTTTAAGTTATGACTGCTTTTCCAACTCCAACTCCTGTACCTCTCACTCCCCTCTTTTATACTGTTGCGTTTGGTTGGTAATGCTTCGGAGAGAATCCAAATCACTTCCAGCCTCTTTTCCAATGCATGTTCCTCAATTCAACACTCCCCCACACAAACTCCCTGATTTCCCACAGGTCCCACAAGATCGCTGGGATGAGAGGAAGGCTTAAGTAGGAGTTGTTGAAAGTCAAATTGGAAAAATATTAGTTTGTGACAGAAATATGTACGTTCCTTAATTCAATACTCCCCCATACAAACTCCCTGATTTCCCACGAGATCGCTGGGATGAGAGGAAGGCTTAAGTAGGAGTTGTAGAAAGTCAAACTGGAAAAATATTCGTTTGCGACAGAAATTACGGCATTACTGCAGTTTGAACCAATACACCACACATAACTACACATTCTCTGTCTAGATCCCACTTCTACCAGCATTTCTAACCCCATTTTACCCTATCAGAAAATGGGGTTGGGTAAGGTTAGGTTAGGTTAAAACCCCGCTTTCCCAGGAGGTCCCCAAGCTTGTTAGACAGGGAAAAAAGGAATATAAGAGACGGTATATTGGTGGAAACTGCAAATTTACCGAAATGAGATACCCCCAGTCAAATCACTACATTTCCCACCAGAATAACATGAGTCACATCAACACCAGGGTTTCTACACCACTGACATGAACAAGGCTAACAATATACACACACACACACACACACACACACTTTTCACCTGTAATTCCTGCCCACAGCCACAATGTTCCTTCCCCAGTGCACGAAGCGACTAAAATTCTGAGCGCCGGTCATCGCTTGGGCTGCCATGGCGGGGCGGAGATACAGGGAAATAGTTTGCTTATTGCAGTTGATGTAGATTTGTGGTGTTGTGTTACAGTGGTGGCTTCAAGGCTTCTGTTCGTTTGTTTTGCTTGTTTTTGTTAATGTTCTTTTTTCAGTTTCTTTAGTTTGCTGATTCGCTTTCTTTCTTTCTTTCTTTCTTTTTTTTTTTTTCTCTCTCTTTCTTGTTTGTTGTTTTGATGTGGTTGAATTCGGTACTGTAGTGTCTCGCCACTGTTTGTCTTTATACTCCTTATCTTTCTTATCTTTTACGTCTGATTTTTTTTCTTGTCTTTTTATGTAAGTTCTATATCTATATCTATCTGTCTTTCAGCTTTGTGGATTATGTAACATGTTCAGCGCTTAACTTTCTCGGCCACAAACTTGATTGATGGATTAAAAGATAGCTTGCTTTATTGGTGTATATAACAGTACAACATTGAAAGGATTGGGGAGTCTGCCAATCTCACTTTAAACTCAGCCAGGACAAAATATGTATAACATTTATTTATCTTATCTTCTCGTTCCCTAAGTACTCCTTTTTTTCTTTTTTTCTTTTTTCTACCGCCGATTATGTCAGCTGCATTCTAACTCTTTTTACGTAATTCATGCAGGTGCGTTATAGTGAGGAGGTGAAAGGGAGGGTGAGGAGGAGAGGGGCAGGTGGAGGATCACAAGAACATAAGAAATAATTAAGGAAAGCTGCAAGAATGAAGCAGTCCAGAGAGGCCTACAAAGTGGAGTGGCTGTTTGGACTACAATTAACAGACTTATCTCTTACTCTGCGTCGTTCATAGATTTATAAATGACACAATCAATACATATGCATCACAAGCTCGATCCCTCACCAGGTACAGGGAAAGTACGGGATTTCTGCATCGTAATTAACTTCGGAAGTTAAGTGAACCCGCCCCGGCCTACTCACTCGACTGGATCCCCGCCAGTATCCGTCACAAACTGTTACGCAAGCTAAAATAAATAGTAAAAGTAGTAAAAGTAGTAGTAGCAGCAGTAGTAGTAGTAGAAGGGAGGGGAGGGAACTAGGCTTGCCACGTACGGATGGAGACGCCTACCTATTGTACGTATATAGTCTATCTCTATTAACTTCTCGATCCCTACTCGTCCCCATCTCGACTACCTCCAGTATATACCTAAACACACTCAAAACAACCTGTAACACAGCTAGGCACACTTAAAACACCATGTAACGCAGCTAAACACCCTCAAAACACCCTGTAACACACCTAGGCACACTCAAAACACCCTGTAACACTGCTACACACACCCAAAACACTCTGCAACACTGCTAAACACACTAAAAAAAACTCTGTAACACAGCTAAACACCCAAAACACTCTACAACACTGCTAAACACACTCAAAACACCGTTTAACACAGCTAAACACACCCAAAACACTCTGCAACACTACTAAACACACTAAAAACACCATGTAACACTGCTAAACATACCCAAAACATCCTGCAACACTGCTCAACGCACTCGAAACATCTAAAATGCACACAAAGAACAGTTATAGCACATAATATTACAAAGAATGGCAGGTTGGATGAGAAATTTCATTAAATATCAATGACTCGGCCCTCAACAAACCATAACACTTATCATACACCCACAAGACACTAAAGGTACGTAAAATGCATCTGGAAAAGCAACTAATGCACGCTAAAACACCTAAAATGCACACAAAAACGCTCGGTATCAATATAAACTCCAACACTCTCAACATACCCAGTAACACTGCTAAACACACTTAAAACAGCCAAGATGCACGCAAAAATATACTTAGTTCACTCAATATGTACTCAAAACACACTCAAACCATCTTAAAAATCTATTAAACAAATCTAGCACACCCAAATTCGTCTCAAAATCACTTACAACACCAAACATTACAGAGAACGGAAGGATAGCAGGGGACACTTGACTAAATATTGTAGCTATTACCCGCCGCCTTCTCTTCTTTCATTTTTATTTTATTTATTCCTCTTCCTGCTCCATTTCTCTTTTTTACACTTTCTACCACCACTGTCTACACACCTGAGCCTAGAGACACATGGGAATGCGTGGATAACTCTCAATTCAATCAAATATCGACGAAGAGGCGCCGGAGCAAAGCCAGTCTCCCGCCCAGGACGGCGATGACTCACCACCACTTCAGCTGTGACGTCACAAGGGGGCCCGGTGGCTCGCCTATAGTTACGTAACGTATATAAATTCAAAATTGACCCCTCGAAAATTAGCAGCTATGCCCGAATGCCTTATATATTATGATTTGGTAAGTACTTTAACTATCATCCACAATATCAAAATATCTCCAGCCTGAGTAGTACTTAAAAAATACGCAAAAATATATATGAAAAAGTATTGGAACATTCCGCACCGTTAAACCATCAAAAAATTCCACCTATGTTGACTCCAAATGAATTTCAAAAATATTAGAAAATCTGAACTTGCTTTTCGGGCAACCAAAACTTACCTAGAGCAAGAAGTGAACAAATTATCAATAAAAGAGTAAAAAAATAGTGATGAAACCCAAGCACATTGATAACTATTGAAATATTCCCCAATTTTGATTTCACGAATATATGGAAACATTCAAAACAATCGAACCCATTATCCAAAACAATCTGGAACTACATACAAAGTGAACTGGACGAAATATTATAATATTAAAATTTTATAAAATGAACAATTGACAGGATAACAAACCATTTCAAACTCCACAAACTGGACTCAATCGGTGAGAAACACAAATAAAAAAGCATAATCGATCTTTTGAATCTATTAAGACTTGACTAAAGCTCGAAATAAAAATTCATCTTACCGTAATACGTAAAAATGAGCCGGAGATGTCCCTAAAATTGACTTTAAAAACAACAGCGGACAACACGTATTTACCGATCAGAAGCGCGGAAAACACTTGAAAAGACACTACACGTTCCTAGAAACCAAGAAAACCTACTATCATACTATAGGGATCGAGTATTGTAGCAAAGAAAATATGAAGAATATTGAAACCAACAAGGTGGCGGACCCTGGCGGCGACCGCTGAAGCTGAGTGGACAAGACGCCGCCAGCGCAGCCAGCCGCTATCTTGCCTCACTCATTATTATTTCATCACATCAAAATAAAGTCATGACCGATTTATCTGACCAGCTGACATGAACGTTAGACAGGTGGCTCCATTCTGAGACACGTTTGGCTTAGAATGAGTGAAAAATAAGCAAATAATTGATGATAATAGGGACGTCTAGGTAGAGCTGACCGCTTGTTTACACTGTCGATCTGTTTAAATGTCGAACTGTTTTCGGATTCAGCTGTAAAGAAAATCTACAAATAAATGAATGACCTAAAATAAACCCAAATAACGAGCAAAAAGGTTTAAATAAACGACCGCAAGGGAGGAGGAGGGAGGGTGTTATGGCGGGGCCACTGGGGCACTGAGCCTGGACTCTGACCGTGTTGGGTTGGCACCACTAGCTTCACTCACCTCTTTCCCGCCTCCCTGGTGAAGCTGGGCCACGAAAAAGCTGCTGCCGGAAATATGGCACTGAGAACTGCTTTATATGTTTATGTGTATGTATGTATGTATTCGTGATGTAACACTAGCCGCTTAATCCGAGCACCACAAGTCCACAACCACCCACACCACTGCTCTCGCTATATCTGATTCACCCACCCACCCACCCACACCCAGCGTAATACACAGGGTCAGGGAATGCCAGGAAAGTTTTCATATTAACAGTACTTTTGGCGGGAAGTAATAAAAAAGTGTCAGGTACCTTAAATACTTCAGAATTACCTTTGGGATCCTTCAATTACCTCAGATTTAACAAAAATAATCACATTACCTCAGAATTACCTTAAAAGTTGTGAGATAACACTAATATGAAAAATCTTGAAGGTCACTGACACCGTAGCTAAGATGGCTCTCTCCACCATAAACACAACACCACTGGCTCAACCCCCTCCCACTACCAAGCTCTTCATCTCACACACCTGCCATTCACCTGGGACTGTACCCTTAGTGGTGGCCTACACATTACCTCCAAGGGCCAGGTACCACACTGACTCTCCCTGCAGCCTTTCACACAGCAACAGTCCCTTAACTTAGATGTCGCTATCGCCTGCTCTCCACCCACGGAAGTCACTGGACTCACTGCCGGGAACATCACAACACTAGAGTAGCCCAGTGACCAGTGCCTAGTGCCTACCCTCCTGGCACCCTCAGGCGGCCACGGCACCCCTCACGCCAGCCTGCCGCCCCACCGCCTCACAGCACCACCCCGGGATTCACTGGCAGCGTCTTGTACCGGACCTGTACCGTGGTGTCTGTCTGTGTGTGTGTGTTTCTAAGTGAGCTGTGAGTGTCCAGGCCTCTCGTCGCATGTAAGTAGTGTGGGGCACCGTGACAGTACATAGATGACATGGCACTCTCCTAATACAGACATCCCTCCAGCTGTCCTAGTTTCCCGGTTCCTCCTTCACAGCTCCTTCGCTCACCTGACGAGACGTTGGGTAGGAAAATATGACAATCAAAATTAACCTAACCGTAACTTTAACCTAAATAAACAATAACTTCGACCTAAACTAAATCTAACTCTGACCTAAACTAACAAATTTTAACCTTAACTAACACTAACTTGAACCTAAACTAACTGTAGCTCTTATTTTAACCTAAACTAACTCTAACAAACAAAATCTAACTCTAACTAACCTAACAATTGAGGCGGCACGCACCGTTGACGTGTCCTCCTCGGAACCCTTCTGACCAATAGAGTGGTGAGGTTAGGTTAGGTTAGGGTTAGGTTAGATTACATTTAAGTTATGGTTAGGTTAGTTTTGGTTAGCATATTTTCCTTCCCACGTCCCATCAGCCGAATGAAAGAGCTGTGAAGGGAGAGCTGGGAAGTGAGGACAGCTGGAGGGATGTCTGTATTAGGAGAGTGGCGAGAATTGATGTTTATTTGCCGTGTGTGTGTGTGTGTGTGTGTGTGTGTGTTTGTTTTACATGTTTCCTGTGTCCTGTGTTTGTTGAGACTGTTTTTCCATCACTTTCTCCTCAGTGCATTTTGGTGTTTGTGGAGGACCAGCTCTGACTTACTTTCTCACCTGGTTGGCTGTCCCTTACTGCCATGGTTAGGCTGACAGGAAGGTAACTTGTTGATGAAAGAGGTAGCACAATTTCACCTCCATGCTGGCTGTCACTGGCTAGACCTCCCCTTGGTGAGTGTTGTGATCCTCTACTCTTGTGTCGCTAATCAACAACAACGCAACACTGAATTTCATGGGTTTATTGGCTTGATTTTGCCAATTTTATCTTTTTTTTTATTTTTGTGATGGAGAACTACCAAGGGCAAAAAAAAGTGATTATTAAAAAAAAAGGCTCGCTGGAATTGTTGTCTCCATAAAAGATTCATAAGTTTGTCAAAATTGAGGGATGTTTGCTTGTCTTGTTAGGTTAGGTCAGGTCAGGTCAACTTAGCTTAGATTTTTTTTCCCCCTTTTTTTTTTTTTCACCTTTTTTTTCCTGTGTGTGTGTGTGTGTGTGTGTGTGTGTGTGTGTGTGTGTGTGTGTGTGTGTGTGTGTGTGTGTGTGAAGTTAGATTAGAGTTAAGTTAGGTTGGGACGGGTAAGGTTAGGTTAAGGTTAAGTTAGTTAGGTTAGGTTAGACACATACAGGTCCTGGCAGTGTATATTTTTTTCTTTATGTAAGAGTGAAAAACCAGTCAAGGGCAACAAAAACAATTAAAAATAGCCTTAAAAGTTGCCATTCTCGGCAGGGGTGAGTGAGAGGTGTGCAGCAGGAAGCCAACCACCACCACCACCACCACAACCACCATGCCACAGCGCAGGAAGGACTGTGGCTTCCATCACAGCCCCTCACAGCCCAGTCACGGCCACAGGAGGGACGCCACACCCCCCCCGCCGGGATCCTTCCCAGACCACAAGGTATGGCACAGGGGTCTTCTTCTTCTTCTTATTATTTTTTTCTTTTCTTCTTTTTTTCTTCTTCTTCTTCTTCTTCTTCTTCTTCTTCTTCTTCTTCTTCTTCTTCTTCTTCTTCTTCTTCTTCTCCTCCTCCTCCTCCTCCTCCTCCTCCTCCTCCTCCTCCTCCTCCTCTTCCTCCTCCTCCTCCTTCTTCTTCTTATTTTTTTCTTTCTTTTCTTTTCTTTTCTTTTCTTTTCTTTTCTTCTTCTTTTTCTTCTTCTTCTTCTTCTTCTTCTTCTTCTTCTTCTTCTATTGAAACATTGAGAGTAGATAAATCATGGAAGTTTTAAATCATTGAGAGAAAATAACTTAAATTTATGAGGAAATTGATACAAAATACCACAAATTAAAGAAATAATAGTATAATTGAAGAAAAGCTCCTTAGATTGAAAGTAAATCAAGATGAAACACTGTCAACACCACTGCAAGGAAACTAAACCACAACACCAAAACCACAACACAAAAGCAACACCAAAAAGCAACAAAAATACCTCACAACACCACCACCACCACCACCACCACCACAACCACCACCACCATCATTTCTTATTAGCAACACCACCACTACCATTCCATACTATCACCACCACCACTATTCCATACTAACACCACCACCACCACCACCACATCACCATTCCATACTAACACCACTACCACCACTATTCTTTCCTAACACCATCACCACCACCAATCCTCACCACCACCACCATTCCTTCCTAACACCACCACCACCACCCACAGATCACTAATGAAGTAACCAAGAACACCAGCGACGATGAAAGCAACAGCACCGACACCCCCACTGACACCACCCCCACCAAGACCCCTACTAGCTCAAGGGACCTCCTGGACGGCACTACGCAGCGACACCCTCTAGGCACCCCCCCGGAGACCAGTACCACCAGCAAACACCAGCCAAGAACGTCCCCTCACACCTCAGGGCAGACACAATGCAGACTTCGCCCAAACACAAGTCCAGGGAAGGAGAGCAGAGTGGCACCAGAGGAAGGGTTAGAGAAGGCCAAACACCACCAGGGGCCCACACCAGCCTTGCTCATCCTTGTCGTCTTCCTCATTCTCCTTGGCATTTACTCCCTGCAGCAAGCGATAAGCAAAGCAGAGGAGGAGAAGCTGAAAAAACCACCCAAACCAATAGCAGACATTTACGCAGATTTGAAACGCGAGCTGCAGAGTTTGAGCAGGGAGTTTAGCCAGCCTAGAGAGGTGTGGCTGGGGCTTCTGGGCCAGCTAGAGGCAGTAATGGTAGAGGAACCTTTGCAACCAGCTGTGATACTGTTTGTTGTGCCTGATGACTCCCAGGGTGTGGCTACTTGTTTGTCTCATCGCCTGGCTAGAGCTGTGCAGTATGCGTTTGAAGGTCAGTGTTGAGGGGTGTGGTAGGGATGGGTGAGTGAGGCTGGGGTGATGGGTGACAGGGAAGGGTGTGGTAAGGAGACAGTGGGTGAGGTTGTGTTGAGGAGGGTGACAGTGTGTGTGTGTGTGTGTGTGTGTGTGTGTGAAAGGAAGTGAAGAAATTGTTAGAAGTGGTGGTATGATAATGTGATATTTCTCTCTCTCTCTCTCTCTCTCTCTCTCTCTCTCTCTCTCTCTCTCTCTCTCTCTCTCTCTCTCTCTCTCTCTCTCTCTCTCTCTCTCTCTCTCTCTCTCTCTCTCTCTCATTAATTCACTTCCTCTTTTTCTCTCTGATTCCTTCCTTCCTTCCTTCCTTTCCTCCCTCTATCTCTCCCCTGATTCCTTTGCTCTCTCCCTATCATTCCATCCCTCCCTGACACACTCCACTCCCTCATTTCCTCACACACTCCCTCACTCCCTCCCTCACTCCCTTCTCCACAGACTCCCAGTTCGTGATGTATGACACACGCACCAGTGAATATCTTGACTCCAGCGCCCTCCTGAAGGTGGAGCTGGACGAGACCCTCAGGATGCTGGAGAGAAGTCACGGTGCAGTGATCCACAACTTAGAGAGCATCCCAGGCCCTGCTGCCATGATCCTTCACGCCTACTGTGATAATGAGAACGCCCCTTATAAACAGGTGGGTGGATTGGCTGGGGATGGGGTGAGGTGGGAGGGGGTGGGATGCGCGTGTGTGTGTGTGTGTGTCTGTCCTCCATTCCAGTCACTAAAACAAGAATCTTTACCCTATTCCAAACCCCACATCAAAGCACAAACAAACAGGAACACACTCACTCACACCCCAGATATCTCCCATTTTCAACCCATCTTACCCTAAACAAACCCCACCATACTTCAAAACACTCACCGTAAACTCTCTCGGACCGGCTCTGGGACTGGCAAACAAGTACTTTTAAATAATAGCCACTTTTATAACCTCAGATGAAAAAAATAAGCGATCCTACAACGTTCTCTCCCCAGGCTATCCTACAAGAACATTCTTTCCCTGGTAGAGTGTAGTAAATGCAACAGAATGAATGGAAACCTAAGAACAGCGAAGGAATGAATGGTAGACACTTGACTTAGAAATGGTGAAAGAGAAATTTTGCTGAGGTAACCTGGAAGAGCCGAGCAGCAGAGATAGAAGCTTGAGGTTATGAAAGAATATATGTTGGAGTTACACTAATGATTTGTAGAGATATAGAAAGTACATTTAGATTTATCAGACAGAGAGAGAAAGAGAGAAATCCTACAACATTCTTTCCAGGCTATCCTGATCCTGCTTGTGGAGGTCCCAGGCACATACAAAGACCTTGGCTACTCCAGAAGGCTTGACACACTGGTTGACGCTCACCTGGGGCGGCTGTGGGGGGCGGAGCTGGCAGAGAAGGATGTGTCAGCGCTCATATCTCGCACTTGCAATACGCCTGTTCTTATTCGTCCAGAGAAACCAGAGAAGGTGTCTGAGATGTGTCCTTTGTAGTGGTGGTGGTAGTGTGTGTGTGTGTGTGTGTGTGTGTGTGTGTGTGTGTGTGTGTGTGTGTGTGTGTGTGTGAGGGAATACAAGTGTTAGAGAAAGATAAAAGGTTGTATGGATAATCAAGTGACATTATTCCTAGGTTAAAATTCATTAGTCTGTCCAAAAATGTAAGTAAAAAATAATCAACAGAAAAATGAGAATAGAAAAGAAGAATTAAGGAAGGAAGGAAGGAAGGAAAGGAGATAGAAATGATGAATGGGAAGGAAGGAAGGAAGAAATATTTGAGTTGAAAGAAAGGAAGCAAGTAAAAAGGAAAAAAAGAGAGAGAGAGAGAGAGAGAGAGAGAGAGAGAGAGAGAATTTTAAAACACTACTTCTTACTATTTTTATACAAACGAATATTATTATTGGCACGTTTATATAAATTTCTTACTCATTATTAATATTATGTCAGAATTGTTGCTCAAAATGATATTATGTATAGTATCTGTATGTATGTATGTACTGGCTAGTCAGAGTGTGTGTGTGTGTGTGTGTGTGTGTGTGTGTGTGTGTGTGTGTGTGTGTGTGTGTGTGTGTGTGTATTTAATTCTATTTAATCCTAATTTACTTACTTTTCCTTCTCTTAGACTTATTATAAACAAAAAAATAATTAAAACACCCAAATAACCTCTCATATATTTATTAGAGAGAGAGAGATAGAGAGAGAGGGAGAGAGTTTTAATTAAGACGAAGGTTTATGTAGGTTTAGTATAGGTGTGTTGGTGGTATGTGGGATCCAACACTGTGCTATATAGGTTGAAATCCTCTTTAGTGAGTTCAGAATGCCCTTGTTTTGTCATTCTCAGTAATTACACCGTCACTTTCGATTGTGGGACTGTTCTTTGTGAGTTTATTTATTGTTGCTATTTATTCATTTTTTGTTTCATTCCTACATTTTGAGTGAGTATATCTTTACCTGTCTCACCCTTATCAGAAACGCCTTCCCCTCTCACTCTGACAATTTTCCGAGGCCACAGAGACAACTAGCTGAGTTTTTAAGACAGTTTCTCCTTTTAATAAACTAGAAATCTTGCCAATCTATCACCAGAACCATAAAAACACCCTCAAAAACACGAGTATCTTCAACTTGAGCGTGTGGAAAGCAATGATGGTGAGAGAGCAAAGTGTTTCAGAGTACAGGCCTTTCTGTGGTGCTTGGCTGGACTGGAGACATGAACCCATAATGTGCATGTCTCAGAAGGCAGGAACATGAAATAAAACAATGATAATGACTGATGTTTTTGTTTTTCTCTCTTTTTTTATTATTTTTTTTGTAAGAAGGATAAGTTGGCTAATGGTAGACTGTGAACTCCCTGCCTGCTTCTGTATTTCTAGCTGTCTTCAACTTGACTTCATTTAAGAGGGAGGCTTCAAGACATTTATCTCCTCTTTGGGATAACTCAGATTTGCAAGGGGACTGGCAACTAAGTGGGCCTTTTTATTTATAGTTTTATGTTGCCCTAAGCCACCTCTCCCCTCCTACATTAACCCTTTCAGTTCAATGCTGCAGCTTCACATTCATTCTGGTTACTATTTGGCGATTCTATACAGCTTCAGAAACTTACGTGGGGGATTAAAATAGTGAAGACTGACCATTAGTCCTTTGGCCTCCATAGACAGGTCATAATGCAAATAAAATCATCTAATCATACCCAAAAAACGTTAAAAATGTGCCTCAGAATTGAAAGGATTAAAAAGAGTAAAAAAAAATATATAATAATGATAAAAAAAATGCCCACTTAGAATGTCAGTCTGTGTGTTAGTTTGTTGATTGATGATGCAGTGTTGCGAGAATGAATGTTGTAGTGGTCTTTTTTTTTTTTCAATTTATACCATGTGGGGTTTTCACGAGAATTTATGGGCTAAAGGGTATCTCTTATCTCAAAGCCCACCCGCTAGGAAACCGATGCCCCGAGTGAGGAAGCCTAACCTACACTCGGGCCGTGGACAGGATGCGAACCCGTGCGCTTGGAGACTCCCCAAAGCACGCATGGTTCCACTGCACCACGGGAATTTATGGGCTAATGGATCCGATGATTGTGGTTTCTTTGCTATTACTTGTGCCATTAGTTTTGCTTTGGTTCATCTCCACCATTTTTACAGCATCATTAAGGCCACTGTCAACACCACTGGTCGATTTCCATGGTGTGTTCACTGAGATCTGAGCTGTGGTAATATTTAATGTGGTTCCTCTTTCAGTACTCAACGGAATTAATAGTTCTTGTGTTACTGGGAGTTATTTTGTTTGATCTGATGGTAATGATAATGAGAAGAAAATACTCGATACTCAGCAGAATTAATAAATGTGCTCCTTATTGTATTGGTAATAGTAGTAATAATAAGATAATGGCAATATTAATAATAGTAATAATAATGATAATACTAATAATAACAATAATAATAATAAAAACAAAAATGATAATGATAATAATAGCAACTACTACTACTACTACTACTACTACTACTACTACTACTACTACTACTACTACCAATACTAACACTACTAACACTACTACTACTACTACGAAGAAGAAGAAGAAGAAGAAAAAGAAAAAGAAGAAGAGGAGAAACAAGAAAAAATAATGACGATATAAAAAAGAAAACCTCAAATCTGGCCAAGTTTAATCTTGATCTTGGGATGAAAAGAAAGAGAAGAGAAGAGCTGTGACAGAGAGCAAGACAGAGAGAGAGAGAGACGAGTCAGACACAAGGAGACCATCAGGCAGGAAGGATGGAGGTTAGTGTGTGTGTGTGTGTGTGAGACGAGGGAGGTTTACTGTCACCATTTCACTTAATCTCTGGCCTTTTTTTTATTGAATGGCCTTTTTCTTTATCTACGTCTGTGTTGCAAAAATTACCATGGTGAAGGAAGCGAGTCAGTGTTTCAGAAGCTTTCATCATTAGTGTTGCTGTTTTTCATTTCCTCACCATTGTTTTCTCTGTATTTCGGTCAGGTTTGCTGGAGTAAATGTTGTCTTAGTGATTTGTTAAGCCGTATTTTGAGTTTGAGTGATAGAGTACTCTAGTTAATGGTCGTTAAGTCGTAGCGAAAGATGACGAGGTATTTAATATAGTTAGTAAATTGTGTCCTTCTTACTGCCATATTCAGAAACGCCTTTCCTTTACACCAGCTGGGTTTTCAAGACAGTTTCTCCTTATGATCAATTAGAAATCTTGCTAATCCTTCACCAAAACCATAAAAATACCCTTAAAAACATGAGTATCTTCAATTAGAGCCTTTGGAAATAGTCGTTGAGAGTGCAAAGCGTTTCTGAATAGGACTAATAGTGTAATAGTAATGTTATGTGAAGATCGGTAAATAACTCAAAAGGTGATGGTGATAGTTACATACGTGGGGTGTGTAATAGAAATAATGTCACGTGTGTTCTGTAGTATCTATGAAATTTTAGGAAGACAACAATGGTCCTAATAGCCACATGATAGAAGTGAGGGGTAAATTTGTAGTTTCCACCTATATACCCTATGTTATATTCCTTTTCCCTATGTCTAACAAGCTTGAAGACCTCCTGGGAAAACGGAATTCTGACTTAACCTAACCTAACCCCATTTTCCGATAGGGTAAAAATAGGGTTAAAAGTACTCGTAGAAGTGTGAGGAGTGATGTACTGGTTCAAACTGCAGTAATTCCAAATGAGGTTAACGTAGCAGAAATAATGTTACATATTGTTCTCTAATAACTATGGCATTTTAGTAAGGCAATTAATGACCTCAATAGTTACGTGACATTAGTGAGGTGAGTGTGGTAACTATAGCATTTTAGTAAGGCAATTAATGATCTCAATAGTTACGTGACATTAGTGAGGTGAGTGTGATAGCAAAATATTATGTGAAGATCGGTAAATAACTCGTATTTTGATAAGGTAACAATTAATGATCATGATAGTTAATTGAGGCGAGTGTAATAGCAATAAATGTTACGTAAAGTTCTGTATTAACTATGAAACTTAAGTATAGTAGCAGTAATCCAATAGTTACTTAAGTGAGTTGAGTCATGTGGGCTTTTCACGGGAATTTCTGGGCTAAAGGGGATTCATTTTTGTGGTACCTCCTATCTCAAAGCCCATGGACCCGCTAGGAAACTGTTGTCTGGTTCACCACTTCAACCTATGCGCGAGGATATTGGCTTGGCGAGGTGTGTGTTGCAGCAATATTGTGACGTAATGCTCGCTGATAACTGAAAACTTGAGCATGGTAATGAAGGATGGGCAGTATAAGTGAGTTTTATCAGATAGTGACTTAGTGATGAGTGAACGATGGTGGGACGAGCAGGTAACGAGGGAACAGCAATACTCAGACACCGCACCGTTCAGTAAGCAGTAGTTGGAGGTAGTTAGCAGTTAAGTGAATGTAGTGTACCGAGTGACAAGAGAATTTATACTTTTCTTTAACATGGGAATAGAAAAGCAATGAATAACAAAAAATAACAATAACATGAAAAAAGACCAGTTGAGGTGCTTTAGAGGCAGTTAGAGGTAGTTAGAAGCTTAATGACTGCAGTGTACCAGAGTGACAGAGATTTTACTTTTCTTTAACATGAGAATAGAAAAAGCAATGAATAACAAAACAAATATTAACAAGAAAAGACCAATGGAGGTGCTTAGAGGTAGTTAGAGGTAGTTAGAAGCTTAATGACTGCAGTGTACCAGAGTGACAGAGATTTTACTTTTCTTTAACATGGAAATAGAAAAATCAATAACAAAATAAATATTAACAAGAAAGACCAATGGAGGTGCTTAGAGGTAGTTAGAGGTAATTGTAGGTAGTTAGAAGCAGCTTATAGTGTACCCTAGTGACATATGTTAATAGATAAAGCAATGAACAAAAAATAACAATAACATAGGTGCTTGGAGATAGTTAGAGATAGTTCGAAGCTTAATGAAGTGCTCCCAATTGTTAACATAGAAAGACATTAATTAAAGAACAACAAAATAACAAAAGAAAGATTGAGGTGGTAGGCCTATACAAAAACAATAAGCCTAACCTAGAAAAGTGTCCAGAATCTCTCCTTAGCCAATTAGAGCACAGACAACACTGCCAGACGTAAGATTTAACTCTACTTAACCCGTTCAGTACTGGGACGCATTTTGACCTTGAGATTTGTGCACGATAAGAGATGAGGGTGTGTGTTGGGGTGGCAGGAAGAAGAGGAGAAGGAGGAGCAGGAAGAAGAGGAGGAGGAGGAGGAATAAGTAATGTAAGAAGAGGTAAGAGGAAGATAGAAGAATCGTAACAGTAGAAAGAGGAGGATGTGAAAGTAATGAGGGAAGAGGAGGAGGAGGAGGAGGAGGAGGAGGAGAAGAAGAAGGAGAAGAAAGAAGAAAAGAATGTAGTAATCGTAGGAAGAGAAGAACAGGAAAAAGAAAAATACAGGAGGAGAAAAGAAAGAAAAGTAATCTCTCTCTCTCTCTCTCTCTCTCTCTCTCTCTCTCTCTCTCTCTCTCTCTCTCTCTCTCTCTCTCTCTCTCTCTCTCTCTCTCTCTCTCTCTCTCTCTCTCTCTCTCTCTCTCTCTCTCTCTCTCTCTCTCTCTCTCTCTCTCTCTCTCTCTCTCTCTCTCTCTCTCTCTCTCTCTCTCTCTCTCCTGCAGGTGGACATGGGCGCTCGCTTCAAGAAGGTGGCCAGCATAGGGCGCGGCACTTTTGGGGAGGCGTGGCTTGTTGTCAGCACTTGTTCCAGGCGCAGGTAAGACAAGGGTTGTGGAGAGGGAGGGGTGAGAAGGGAGGAGAGGGGGGAGGGAAGAAGTGTGGGAGTGGATGGAGTGAGTGAGTGAGTGAGTGAGTGAGTGATTTTTTTTTCTCTATTTTTTTTCTATCATCGTTTTTTTTCTTTTCTTCATTCCTCTTCCTTCACAATTTTTTTTCCTTCATTTTACCATTCCCCCTCCCTCCTTTCCCTCTAATTTCCCCTTTCCCTTTCCCCTTCACTCATTCACCCCTTTCTCTGGCACACTCTGGAACTCCCTGCCTACTTTTGTGTTTTCATCTTCCTTCGATTTCTTTCAATTAAGAGCGAGGTTTCAACACATTTTTCCCTTTCTTTCGGCTCACCCTTTGACCTGCACGGGGACTGGCAAGTAAGTGGGTCTTCTTTTTTTTTATATATATATATTTTGTTCCTCTTGGCTAGTTTCTCCATTTACATCAAAAGTATATAGCCATCTCATTAATTCACCTTCCTTACATCCTCGCCCCCTCTCTCTCTCTCTCTCTCTCTCTCTCTCTCTCTTTTTTTTTTATTTTTTTCTCCTTTTTTGTCTTCGCCTTTTTTGTCTATTGTTCGTCTCTTTTTTATATTTCTTTCCTGTTATCATCTTTTCTCTTAACTTTTACTTCTTTTACATCTTTTTTCCTCTTTTCCTCCTCTCCCCTCCCTCTCTCCCTCCTGACAACCCTGCCACGCCCCTTAGGTACGTAATGAAGGAGGTGCGCCTGGAAGACCTGCCTGCAGAAGAGGTGGAGAAGACGCGGCAGGAGGCAGAGGTCCTGGCTCGCTGCAAACACGCTAGCATTGTTAGGTATAAGGAGTGTTTCGTCCGATCGGCGCCCCTCACCATGTGTCTTGTTATGGAGTACGCTGGGGGAGGTGAGAGGGAGACTGGGGAGGGAAGGGGAGGGCGTGGGAGGGAATGGGAGGTGGAGGAGTGAGGGACTGGGGGTGTATATGGATGTGGTGGTGGTGGTGGTGGTAGTAGTAGTAGTAGTAGTAGTAGTGGTAGTGTTGGTAGTAGTAGTAGTATTGATGGTGGTGATAGTAATAGGAGGAGGAGGAGGAGAAGGGAGGTAGATAAGGAGTAGTAGTAGTTGTAGTAGTAGTAGTAGCAGCAGCAATAGTAGTAGTAGTAGTAGTAGTAGTAGTAGTAGAAATAATGGTAGTAAAGAAAACATGAAATTTATAAGAAAAAAAAAAAAGTTTTGAGAAGGAAGAAAAAAAAAAACCTTCAATCCCTCCTAATACTTTCAAACATTACTATCATTTTCCCTCGTTTTCTTTTTTTTGGGCAATTATTTTCTTCGCTTTCAATTTCCCCCAGGCGATCTGTCCCAGCGAGTGAGCGAGGCCAGGCGGCGAGGACAGCAGCTGGCCGAGGACGTGGTGCTGGACTGGTTCTCGCAAATTATCCTCGCGGTTCAGTACCTTCATTCCAATAACATCCTGCACAGAGGTATTTAGTTAAGTCCTCCCTTTTATGCCTGTTTTCTTTAATTATTCCTTGTTTTAGTTACAATTGCAATGCCGGAGTTTTATTTTATTGTGTACGTTTTCTGTGTTATATTTTTTTAGTTAAGTCACCCTTTTAATGCTTCACTTCTCTCTGGTTATCCTTTCTGTAGAAGTTATTCCTGCAATGGTTAAATTTTCTTTGTCTACGTTTTCTGTCTTATTTTTTACGTATTAGCTTTAAATCCTCATAGTTTTTTATTTTTTATATTTTTTCCTTGATAATCCTTTCTGTTTGCGTTATCCCTGCAATGCTTGAGTTTTCTTTGAATGTCTACGTTTTCTTTAATTGCTTTGTATATTTTATTAGTTTTAAATCCTAGTAACTTTAATATTGATTTATTATTATTATTATTATTATTATTATTATTATTATTATTATTATTATTATTATTATTCCACCTCGGCAAATGTTTGTTTTCTTGTTTCAATTCTGTGTATATTTAAAATTTACGTATTTTTCCCCTAGAGTTTAGTGTTCTTGCTATACAGCCACAACAACAACAACAACAACAACAACAACAACAACATGCTCTCCTCACGCCTCTTCCCTCTCCCCTCTCCCTTCTCTCCTCTCCCTTTCCAAGTCCCTTCCCTCTTCCAAGTCCCCTCTCCTCTTTTTCCCTCTCGCGTTTCCCCTCTCCCTTCCTCCCTCTCCCCTCTCCCGTCTCACACCTCTCATATCCTTCCCCCCTTCTCCCCTCTTCCTTCTCCTACGCCCTTCTCCTCACGCCCTTCTCCTCACGCCCTTCTCCCCACGCCCTTCTCCCCACGCCCTTCTCTCTCCCCTCTCCCAACTCCTTCTCACCCTCACCCTTCATCCCTCTCACCACTCTCCCTCACCCGTCTCACACCTGTCCCTCCTCACACCAGACCTCAAGACACAGAACATCTTCCTGACGGCGGACAACATGGTGAAGGTCGGGGATTTCGGGATAGCCAGGCTGCTGCGGGACAGACAAGACCTGGCCACCACCACCATCGGCACGCCCTTCTACCTGTCCCCAGAGATTTGCCTCAGGTGAGTGGTGGTGGTGGTGGTGGTGGTAGTAGTTAAAAATGCCTTCTATTCTCACTACGATATTTTTTCAAGGCCACTCAGACAATTAGGTGGGTTTTGTGGTGGTGGTAGTAGTAGTAGTAGGAGTAGTGGTGGTGGTGTAGTAGTAGTAGTAGTAGTAGTAGTAGTAGTGGTCAAAAATTTTCTTCACCACAGACATTCATTTTCTTCACCACAGACGGCCGTACAACCACAAGAGTGACATGTGGGCGGTGGGGTGTGTCCTGTACGAGCTGTGTGCCCTCAAACAGCCCTTCCAAGACGCCTCCTTCGACCGCCTGGTGATGAAGATCCTTAGCGGGGAATATGAGAGTCTGTCCTCGTGAGTAAACCATGGTGAAGGAGGAGGAGGAGGAGGAGGAGGAGGAGGAGGAGGAAAAAAAGATTGCGGCTGAAACCAAAACAGTCAAAAGGTGGTGCAGTGTTCCGTGTTCCTAAGCTGTGACGGTACAAATAACTCGTCAGGATGGCCACTGTCTATTAGCGAAGTCTGTGAACACGTCTGTGGAGAGCGAACTGGTTGGCAATAGACAATCTCATTATCAGACTTGGATTTCTAAATTAACGAAAATAAAGTCTTTTACGGAGCGTCATATGTTCATGGTTTCTTGTTGTCTACTTTCAGGCATAGAAGGGAAGAAAATGTGCTAACTTAGTGATCAATTCAGTAATAAAATATTTTAGTCCCAGTGATCGAGATGAAAAAATACGCAATGCATGGTTGTAACCTTAATTTTACTTTCAAGGCGTTTAGGCCGCCGTGGTACAGTGGAACCATGCGTGCTTTGGGGTCCGAGAGGTCTCCAAGCTCACGGGTTCGAATCTTGTCCACGGTCCGAGTGTAGGTTGGGCTTCCTCACTCGGGGCAACGGTTTCCTAGCGGGTGGGCTTTGAGATAGGAGGTACCACAAAAAGCATCCCCTTTAGCCCAGAAATTCCCGTGAAAAGCCCACATGGTAGAAATAAAGAAAGATATGTTTGAAAATACTGAAGCTATTTTAATATACCGGTATGTGAAAATAGAATATCGAAAATATACGATAACCATTTGACCAACATTTTTGTGAAGTATTACGATATCTGGTGAGTCTGGCAAACGCACGCGAATTTGGGACCTCTGATACTCACCCCTCTCCCCTCTTCCCTCACCCCTACAGGAGCTACACGCCCTTGGTACACCAGCTAACGAAACTGCTACTGAGAACTACCCCAGAGAGACGCCCCTCCGCAGCTGCTCTCCTCACCACCCCCGGCTTGACTCCTTACGTGCATGGCTACCTCAGCAGGGTGAGAGAGAGAGAGAGAGAGAGAGAGAGAGAGAGAGAGAGAGAGAGAGAGAGAGAGATAATGTAAATAGAGAAAAATGTGAGTTTATTTTTTTCTTATTTTTTGTTTTACTTTTTTCTTTTCTCCAAATTTTTCATTTTGTATTTTTCTCGTTTCTTTTCCCATTTTTCTTTATTCTCTGGTGAATTTCTTGTTTTCTCTCCATATACTCTACTATTATGCTTCCTACGTCAACCCCTCTCTCTCTCTCTCTCTCTCTCTCTCTCTCTCTCTCTCTCTCTCTCTCTCTCTCTCTCTCTCTCTCTCTCTCTCCTCTCCACTCCTTTTATCATCTTCTCTCCTCTCTCCGTCTCCTTTCATCTTCCTTCTCATCATTTCCTTCCTTTGAACTCCTTTTCCTTTATTTTTGTCTTCCACCACCACCACCACCACCACCACCACCACCACCACCACCACCACCACCACCACCACCACCACCACCACCACCATCCACCACCATCTTCCACCACCATCTTCCCTTCAGTACGAGGTGTTGCTGGCAGAGGGAGGAGCAGAGGGCAAGGAGACCCCAAGCCCCCCAGGTCCATCAGGCCCCTCACCCCCAGGAGGCCAGGATACTGCAGGACCCTCCTCACTTGGCTAGGATTCGAGAAAGGTGAGCTAAGGAGTGTTTTGTTTTGTTTTTTTGTTTTGTTTTGTTTTGTTTGTCTTTTTGTTTTTTCTTTCTTTTTTTTTCTGTTTTTGTAAGTTTGTGTGTGTGTGTGTGTGTGTGTGTGTGTGTGTGTGTGTGTGTGTGTGTGTGTGTTTTATTAGTCTATTTCAAAATTACAAACTAATGACAAGATTGATTTGTTTTGATTTGTTTGTTTTGTTTATTTTCTTTCTTTGTTTGTTTAGATGCATTTTTGGTGGAAAGTTTGCATGTTCTTTGTTGTGCTAGAAGTTTTGGTTATTTCCTTGTTTTTTTACTATTTTCTTCACTATTTTTTGTCTTCACTATCAAACAAACGCATATTTGTAAGTGTTTATTTAATTTTTTCATCTTATTTATCTATTTTCTTATTCATTTTTACTCTTTCGTCATATTTATTCATTTTTTCATTCATTTGCTTATTCATGTACTTATTTTCTTCTAGACGTGTGTATGCATGTGTGTGTTTGACCTTTTTTTCATCATATCTATCTATTTATACATTTATTCATTTTCTTCCTACACACCGATCATCAATTATTTCCCTATTACTTTCCATCATCTTGCATTTCCTTCTTACATCTTTATCATTTCACATTTTCTTATCACATTTCATTACCTTGCATTTCTTTATTCAATTTCTTCTCTCATATCCTTATTCCATCTTTATCATCTCACATTCTTACATTTCCTTACTACATCTTTATCCTTTCAAGTTTTCTTCGTTTTCTTTCAGCAATCTTTCATTTTTCATTTCTTTGTCTCAGTGTCCGGGTGAGAGGTCAGCGAGGCAGTGTTGACCTGGGCTCCATCCACACAGCTCAGGTCAGTGTGTGTGTGTGTGTGTGTGTGTGTGTGTGTGTGTGTGTGTGTGTGTGTGTGTGTGTGTGTGTGTGTGTGTGTGTGTGTGTGTGTGTGTGTGTGTGTGTGTGTGTGTGTGTGTGTGTGTGTGTGTGTGTGTGTATGTCTGTGTGTGTGTGTGTGTGTGTGTGTGTGTGTGTGTCTGTTTATGTCTGTGTGTGTGTGTGTGTCTGTGTTTGTGTCTGTGTTTGTGTGTGTGTGTGTGTGTGTGTGTGTGTGTTGATTATTTATTTGGCCTCTTGTTTGTTTATTTCTTTATTTATTGATGTGGTTTCTTGTTTGCTTGTTTGCTTGTTTATTTGTTTCCTTGCTTCCTTATGGTATTGTTTATCTATTTTGTATATGTTTTCATTTTTTTTGTTCCTGTGCTTGTATTTCTTTTCTTTTTCTTTTTCTTTTCTTTTTCTTTGTTTTGATTTGCTTTACATTTTCTTTTCTTCAGCTTTTCATTTTCTTATCTTTTGCTTTTCTTTTTCTTTTCTTTCTTTTCTTTTCTTTTGTTTTTTCTTTTGCTTTCCTTTTTCTATCAAGCCAAATTGTGGTGTTTTCGTGATTTTTTGTATTGCTTTCACATTTCACTTTTTTTCTCTGACTTTTACTTTCTTTGTGTGTGTGCGTGTGTGTGCGTGCGTGCGTGCGTGTGTGTGCAAGAGGGAGCAAGCTAGAAATGTAAAAGGAAAAGAAAAAAAAAAGATGGGAAAGTTCCACTAAAACAATTAA
The DNA here is from genome assembly GCF_017591435.1 of Portunus trituberculatus. Classification (NCBI taxonomy): domain Eukaryota; kingdom Metazoa; phylum Arthropoda; class Malacostraca; order Decapoda; family Portunidae; genus Portunus; species Portunus trituberculatus. The sequence continues at coordinate 984,720 of NC_059264.1, read as the reverse complement.
TTTCAATATAGGTCAGTTCTAATATCTATCAACCCAAGTGTGAATGAGGTCAAGCGAGGTCAAACGAGGTCAAAGAAGCGCAATGACCCTCACACTAGGTCGAAAGGTTTTAATTGTCTAGGAACTGATTAGGTCCGCCGTGGTACAGTGGAACCATGCGTGCTTTGGGGTCCGAGGGCGCATGGGTTCGAATCCTGTCCACGGTCCGAGTGTAGGTAGGGTTTCCTCACGACTGTTTCCTAGCGGGTGGGCTTTGAGATAGGAGGTACCTTAAAAAAGTATCTCCTTCAGCCAGAAATTCCCGTGAAAAGACTACATGGTATAAAAAAAAAAGGTCGAGAAGAAAAAGGTCTTGATAATAGGTAATTTCCACATAAGGTACATATTTTCCTGCACATTTTTTTCCTCTCTCAGCCACAAGAAGTGAAGGAAAATTTACATCTTTAGTCAAAATATTAAGTCGCAATGAAATAGGAAGGAAGGGTCTTAACTCATTTCTACAGAAGGGTACATACATTAGGTCATGATAAGAGAGAGAAAGAGAAAGTCATAATACTGGTAATCTTCACTAATTTCCACATAAAGGTACATAATTTCCTACACGAATTTCCTTTCCCAGCCACAACAGATCAGGAAAACGTGTATCTTAGGTCCAAATATTAGGACAAAATAGAAAAAAAGGAAGAAAAGGTTATAATACTAGTAATATTAAGTTATTTCCACATCAGGATACATGAAATTTCCTGTACAAATTTTCCTTTCCCAGCCACAACAGATCAGGGAAACATGCCAGCTAGAAATATTAGGTCAAAAAATTTTCCTTGTTCATGATAAGAGAAAAAGAAGAAAGTCATAATAATCTTAACTAATTTCCACATTTTCCTCAATTTTCCTATACATTTTCCTTTCCTAGCGACAACAAATCAGAAAAAAAAACGTATCTAATCAAAACATTGTCAAAAATTTTCCATATTCCACTTATTTTCTATTCTATTCGTGTTTTCTTCAATGCATTAGCTCAAAAATGTTTCCTAATCCCCTTTTTTTCCATTTTATTATTTTTATTATTAATTTATTTTCAATGTACAAGGAAGAGAAGCGAGTGACAGTTTTCGGAAGCTATGCCATCAAAACGCTTCCAGTATTAGCGAACTCTGGAACTTGTAAATGAGTGTGTGTTTTATATATTACCTCCTTCAGTGCCATGACGTGTTTCCATATTCATTCTACTTACTATTTGGTGATTTTACACACCCTCAGAAACTTATGTGGGGTAGAATAGTGAAGACTGTGGCCATTAATCTTCTGACCTCCATAGACCCTTCCTAATGTCAATAAAATCGTCTAAGCACACACAAAACTCAAGGTCAAAATGCGTCCCAGTACTGAAGGAGTTTAGAGAGTTGGGTAATATTTTGAGGTTTGTCTATTTTTTCCTTCCTTCCTTCTTTCCTTCCTTCTCTCCTTCCTTCCTTCCTTCTCTCCTTCCTTCCTTCCTTCCTTCCTTCCTTCCTTCCTTCCTTCCTTCCTTCCTTCCTTCTCTCCTTCCTTCTCTCCTTCCTTCCTTCTCTCCTTCCTTCCTTCCTTCTTTCTTTTCTTAACTTCTGTGTAATTTTTTCCTTCATTCTTTATGAAGGGAACAGATTAATATTATTTTGAGGTTTGTCTCTTTCCTTCCTTCCTTTTCTCCTCTCCTCCTCTCCTCTCCTCTCTCTTCCTTCCTTCCTTCCTTCCTTCCATCTTTCCTTATTTACTTCCTTCTCTCCTTTCCCTAATTTTTTCTTCATTATTTCTCTTCTTTTTATTTTCTTCATCTCTCTGATTTATTTTCTTAGTTATTCACCTATTCCTCCTCCTCTTCCTCCTTTTCTTCTCTTCCTCCTCTTTCTCCTCCTCCTCCTCCTCCTTTTTCCTCCTCCTCCTCCTCCTCCTCCTCCTCTTATACTCAATTCTTTGCTCGTATTCGTGGCGGGCAGCAATCAGAGAACAATTTTTACTCCCCTGCCAGCACGACACGGCGGTCATTACTTGGTGTGCGTGGGTGAAGGCAAGAGTGTTTATTATAGTCACCGCTCGATTGATTAACCTTCCTCGTTTTCTGTGATACCTCCTTATTCCATTTTCTTTTTGATTTTTTTTTCTATATAATTTCATTGTCTTATTTATTTTTATTTATTTGTTTATATTTTTCTTAGTTTGTTTTTGTGATTTTTTTTTCTATTTTACCTTTTTTTCTTTCACTATTTCCGATTTTTTTCCCTCGTTTTCTTTATTACCAACTTATTTATTTTTGTCTATTGATTTATATTCTTAGTTTTTTTATTGTATATATTTTTTTCTTTTCTATACATCCAATTTTCTTTCACTATTCCCATTTTCTCTTTCCCTTCCTCCGTTTTCTGTGTTACCTCCTTATTCAATTATCTTACCTGTGTTTGCTTATTTATTTATTTATTTCATCTATTTAATTATTCCTTAGTTTTCTCAATTTATTCAATACTTCCATTTTTTCATTTCCATTTTCTATTTCCCATTTTCTGAACCAGCAGGGAGGCAAGGAGCGGGGACTGAAGCGAAACAGGAAGGGGGACGAGAGAGAGAGAGAACGCGCATCATCAGATTCAACAATACTTACCTTCCTTCATTCCCCTCAGTTCCCCTCCCCTCCTCTAACCCCCAACCCTCGCCTCCCCATCCCCCAATGCCCCAACGCCCTCCCAGTCCCCTCTACCTCTCTAAATTGTGAGGGGAATGAAAATAATGATGGATTTCAGAGTCCTCTTCCGTGTCTGCCTCACAAGAGAGCCGATACACCGTGGCCAAAAGTCAGAAAGAATTTGTTGAGGTGATGAGAGAGAGAGAGTGAGTGAGAGAGTGAGAGAGTGAGAGTGGGAACTTGTGTATTATGAGTAGTATGATTGTGAAGGTTTTAATTAAAGATAGTGAAAAAAAGATGAAAAAATCGAAGGTTATGAGAGTGTGAGAGAGAGAGAGTGAGAGAGTGAGAGTTCGTGTATTGTGTTTTTAGATAGTGAGAAAATGTGAAAAAAAACTGAGGTTATGAAAGAGTGTGAGTTGATGTATTTTATGAACTAGCTTTAAAATTGTGATGGTTTGATTGAGATGCTGAGGTGAAGTTGGGAAAATTGGTGGAGAGATGAGTGTTTTAGTGAAAGATGAAGGTTTTGAGATGAAGTTGGAAAAATTAATGAAGAGATGAGTGTTTTAATGAAAAAAAAGATGAAGTTTTTGAGATGAAGTTGGAAAAATTAATGAAGAGATGAGTGTTTTAGTGAAAGAAGATGAAGTTTGTGAGGTGAAGTTGGGAAAATTAATGAAGAGATGAGTGTTTTAATGAAAGATGAAGTTTTTTGAGGTGAAGCTGGAAAATTAATGACGAGGTAAGTGTTTTAGTGGAAGAAGATGAAGTTTGTGAGGTGAAGTTGGGAAAATTAATGAAGAGATGAGTGTTTTAATGAAAGATGAAGTTTTTGAGGTGAAGCTGGAAAATTAATGGCGAGGTTAGCGTTTTAGTGAAAGAAGATGAAGTTTGTGAGGTGAGGCTGAGAAAATTAATGAAGAGATGAGCGTTTTAATGAAAGATGAAGTTTTTGAGATGAAGCTGGAAAAATTAATGGAGAGATGGGTGTTTTAATGAAAGAAGGTGAAGTTTTTGAGGTGAAGTTGGGAAAATTAATGAAGAGGACTGTTTTAGTGAGAGATGAAGTTTTTGAGAGGAGGCTGGAAAAAATTAATGAAGAGATGAGTGTTTTAGTGAAAGATGAAGTTTGTGAGGTGAAGTTGGGAAAATTAATGAAGAGATGAGCGTTTTAATGAAAGAAGATGAAGTTTGAAGTTTTAATGGACGTGTGAAAAAGATGTGTTAAAATGAAGACAGGATTTTATTAACGTGATGACAGAAATGAAGGATGAAAACTAAGAAAAAAAAATGAAAAAAAAAAATGACGCAGTAAAATAAAGATTAATAAAGAACAAATAAATAATGATGGATTTTCATGTTTTTGTCTTTTAATTTTTTTTTTTAGTTTTCTCTTTCCTTCTCTTCCTCTTCCTCATTATTATCATTTTTTGCTGCTCTTCTTTTGTTTTTATTTTTTTTATCCCTGCTATTGTTATTTTTCCTCTTTTCCTCTCTCTCTCTCTCTCTCTCTCTCTCTCTCTCTCTCTCTCTCTCTCTCTCTCTCTCTGTTCCTCCAAGTTTTACTCATCCTTTCTCTTCCTTTTCTCCTTCTCTTCTGTCATCATTGTTTCCCTTATCTCCTCTTTCTTCTTTTCCTCTTCTCCTGTCATTATTCTTTTCTTTTATCTCTCTCCCCTTTTTTTTCCTCGCCTCCCTTTCTCTCCTCCTCCTTTTCCTCATCTATCTGTTATTTTCCCTCATATTTTCTTTCTTTTCTTCCTTATTTTCTTTTCGCATCTCTTCCTTTTTTTTCCTTCTGTTATCATTGTTCCTTTTTATTCTCTTCTCTTCCTTTTCCTTCTCTTATTATTGTTCCTTTCTCTTATTCCCTCTTCCATTTCCACCTCTCATCATTCCTTTCCCTTCTCATTTTTCTTTCTCCTATCATTGCCCATTTCCTCCCTCTCCTCTTCCTTTTATCTTATTCCCTTTCTTCTTCTCTTATTATTCCTTTCCTTTCTCTCTTCTTTCTCCTCTTATCTCTTCACTATCAGCTCTTAACGTATTTATTTCTTCGTGTTTCTCTCCCTTTCGCTTCCTTTTTATAATCCAAAGCATGATGGGTAATTGGATGGCCGTGCGTGATTGTGGTGGTGTGATGAGCCACTGTGGTGATCTTATTGGAGTGGTGTGGTAATTAAATGCCTTTTCCTGTCATTATTCTGTTTATTTTGTATATCCTTTGTTTTTTTTTTTTTAGTTTTATTGTTTGTCTTTTGTTTGTGTTTATTCGGTGGTTTGATTTGTTTGCTTTTGTATGTTTTTTAGTTTTTTTTTTTTTTTTTCGATTTTTTTTCGTTTGTTTTCTTTATCCTTTTGTTTGACTTTATTTTTTTTTTTTTTTTTGTTACACTGAAAAAAAAACCACACTAAAGTTGGTGTTTTGAGAGATAGAAAGGAAAATTTAGTATGAATTTTGTTTGGAAGGAAATAAAAGGTGGAAATTTCAGAACTAAGATTGAGTTAAGGAATTGTAATGAGAGAGAGAGAGAGAGAGAGAGAGATGAGAGAGATGGAGGGAAAAGTAATGGGGAAGAAAGAAATGCTGATGAAGAGGAGACAGAGAGAAACAAAAAGAAATGGGATGAATAAGGTTTTAAAAAAAATATGTAGAAAAAAAAATGGTTCAATGAAGATCTAGAATAAAAAGTTTACATTTGAATATGGAATGGAGAGACAGAGGAAACCAATAAGAAAATGGGAAGAAAATGGTACGAAGTATTGACATAGAAAATGAAGAAAAAAAAAAAAAAAAAGAAAATAGAGAAAAAACAAAATAGAGAAAGAAAATAAAAATATTGAAAGAGAAAATAGAGAAAGAAAATGAAGAAAATGAATGTATATAGAATGAGAAATAGTTTACAAATTGATACGAAACGGAGATACATTGAGAAAAAAAATGATAAAAAGATTTGAGAGAAAGAAAATACAACAATAACAGTCAATGTAAAATATAAAATGAAAAAAAAATAATTAGAGAGAGAGAGAGACAGAGACAGACAGAGACAGACAGAGACAGAGACAGAGAGAGAGAGAGAGAGAGAGAGAGAGAATGGGAAGAGTATGATACGAAGATTTGAGATAAAGAAAACGTGTATAAGAACAAAAAAAGAAATGTTTACAATTGAATGTAAAACAAAAACAGAGAAAACAAAGAAAAAAAGAATAAAAACTAGCAAGGATATGAAACCAAGACATGAAAACAAACAAGAAAAAAAAACGGCAAAATATGCATAGAATGAGAAAAAAAAATACCATTGAATAGAAGACGAAAAGAATAAAGGAAAAATATTCTCTCTCTCTCTCTCTCTCTCTCTCTCTCTCTCTCTCTCTCTCTCTCTCTCTCTCTCACCTGGAGTTGTGAAAATTGCCTTGACACGCGTCCGATAGAGAGAGAGGTGAGAGGTGACGTGAGTGATGGTAGAGAGAGAGAGAGAGAGAGAATATACCCACTTACTCAAACATTCCTTTTTCTTATTCATTCATTCTCTCATTCATCATTCATTCTCTCCAAACACGTGCTGAGAAGAAGAAAGGGAAAGAAAGGAATAAAAACGCCATTTATTCCCAAAAACTTTGAAAAACTGTGATGAAATATGTAGAAAAAAAGTGATGCAGCGGTAAAACACATGTTGATTCTTCTTGTAGTAATAAATAATGAATGAAAAAGCTAAAAATATGAGAGATGATACACCCATTCATCTCTCAAATAGAAAATAAATAAAGAAAATTGACATACTATAATAAAAAAAAGAAAAGGGAAAAACAACATAAGTGGAAAAAAAAGAAAAAGAAAAATGTATGACTATAAACACACACACACACACACACACACACACACACACACACACACACACACACACACACAGAGCCTATCCCTATTTCATTTCCCTTATTTTTTATTGAAACTATTTTTTCCTCCCTGGAGCCGAGAGCGTGAAGGGAGCCGAACCCTCTCCATTTGTTTACATAGAGACAAACCGCGCGACTCCTGCGTTCAATACCCCTCCCTCTCTCTCTCTCTCTCTCTCTCTCTCTCTCTCTCTCCAGCGTGTCAAGAGGAGGAGGAGGAGGAGGAGAGGGAATGGTGATAGGTGTTTATATTTGAATGTATTGGAAGAGGAAGAGGAGGAGGAGGAGGAGAAGAAGTAGTGGTGGTGGTGGTGGTGGTGGTATTTTAGTAGTAGTAGTAGTAGTAGTAGTAGCAGCAGTAGTAGTAGTAGTAATAGTAGTAGTAGTAGTAGTAGCAGTATTAATAGTAGTACTAGTAAAGAAGTAAAGTTTAGTAGTAGTAGTAGTAGTAGTAGTAGTAGTAGTAGTAGCAGTAGTAATGGTATTAGTAGTGAGCAGTGCAGTAGTAGTAGCAGTGTGAGTAGCAGTAGTAGTGTAGCAGTAGTAGTAGTAGCAGTAGCAGTAGTAGTAGTAGTAGTAGCAGTAGTAGTAGTAGTAGTAGTAGTAGTAGTAGTAGTAGTAGTAGTAGTAGTAGTAGTAGTAGTAGTAGTAGTAGTAGTAGTAGTAGTAGGAACAACAAACTTTAGTAATTGTCACCAGCACTAACCCATCTCTCTCTCTCTCTCTCTCTCTCTCGGCGTGCAGTGTTGATATTTCAGTCTACAAACAGTGAAGCAGTGAAGGATGCGGGGCGGGGCGGGGCGGGGCGGGCAGGGCAGGGGGGCAGGTGATGGGGGCGTGACTTGTACTGTATTGTTATATTTTTCCTTTTTTTTTTTTTTTATTTCTACCTTGTGGGCTTTTCACGGGAATTTCTGGGCTAAAGGGGGTACTCGTTATTTTTGTCGTAATCCCCCTCCTCCTCCTCCTCCTCCTCCTCCTCCTCCTCCTCCTCCTCCTCGTCTTCCTCCTTCTCCTCCTCCTCCTCCTCCTTCTCCTTCTCCACTTCTTCGTTCCTGTCATCTTTGTCATTGTTCTTCTCTTCCTCCTCCTCCTCCTCGTTATTGTTGTCGTAATCCCCTCCTCCTCCTCCTCTTCGTCCTCCTCCTCCTTCTCCTCCCTTCCTTCTAATCCTCCTCCTCCTCTTTTTTCGTTCTTCTCCAACCAACATGAGCCCTTTCACATTTCTCTTAGTCCTCCTCCTCCTCCTATTCCTCTTCCTCGTTTTAATTCCTATAATCTTCAAATGTTTCTCTTTCCCTTCTTTTTAATTTTCATCCCTCTCATTATTCTTACCTTTCCTCATCGTCTTACCTCACTCTAACCTCACTCTAACCTAACCTAACCTTCCGTAACTCTCTGTAAAGTAATGTAATTTAGCGTAACCTAACGTAACACTTTCAGCTAACACAAGAACCACAGGCAGTTTAGAGTCAAGAGGAGGAGATTATTATGCAAACTGCCGCCTTACCTGCCTTAATTAGCCCTGGCAGGTGTGGTCTGGGAAGCTGTAATGATAATAGTAATGGTGATGGTAACACTACTA
>NC_059264.1:969082-974082 GCF_017591435.1 Portunus trituberculatus | reverse complement strand
GTGGTAACTGGAGCTAACTGCTTTATACAAGGCCTGATTACTTGTTGTAGTTTCTCTTGTTTCTTTTGTTAGTTTTTTCAAGATTTCATAGAGTCAAGTTTGGTGGAATAGCAGAATTTAACCCCTTCAGTACCAAGACACGTTTTCATATTCATTCTGGTGACTATTTGGTGATTTTATACAGCTTCAGAAACTTATGTGGGGATGAAAATAGTGAAGACTGTGGCCATTAATCCTGTGACCTCCATAGACCCTTCTTAATGTCCATGAAATCGTCAAATCACACCCAAAACTCAAGGTAAAAAATGTGTCCCAGTACTGAAGGGGTTAAGTTTATTTTCTTCTGTTCATCTATTCAAGAGTTCATAACCAGGAAGTTTTGTGCAATAACAGGCAACTCAAGTGCTTCTACGAATGTGCATTTTTTATACAAAGAGCGTTCTGTGAATGTGTCTGTCTGTCTGTCTGTCTGTCTGTCTGTCTGTTTGTTTGCTTGCCTGCCTGTCTGTCTGTTTGTCTGTGTCTGCTTGTCTGTCTGTCTGTGTGCCTGCCTACCTGCCTGTCTGTCTGTGTGCCTGCATGCCTGTCTGTCTGTCTGTGTGTATGCTTACCTGTCTGTCTGTCTGCCTGCTTGGCCTACCTGTCTGTGGGCCTGCCTACCTTAATGTCTGTCTATCTGTCTGTCTGTCTGTCTGTCTCCCTTGTTCACAGGAATGCGATGAAATTTACGAATAAAACACCAAATACTTTAAGAATAATGAAGCAGAAAAAAGAAAAAACAATCGGAACTTACTAGAAAAGAAGAAAAACAAAACAAAAACAGGATATCTGAGAGCATTACACATTCGCCTCTTGTCCTTCCCTTGATACGACACTTTTCTCTTCACTTGTTCATCTTTTATCCTCAACATTATAACATTCCTCGTGTAAGCTTATCATATTCTCAGTGTGACGCGTTACTTCTTTCTTTCTTTATCTTTTTATTCTCAACATCGTATTCCTCTTGTACACTTGTTATGACCTCACTTTGATGCGATGCTCTTCTTTACTCCTTCTTTCATTCCTAACGTTGCTTTGTTCATGTATGTTTGTCCTGACCACTTTGATACTTTTTTTTTCTCTCTTCCTTCATTTTTCATTCTCAGTATTTTATTAGTGGTGTACATTTATTATTTCCACTAATGTATATATGCATGTGTATCAGCGTTCTATTTTGTGCTTTTGTATATAATTCTGCACTCAGCAATTTACATGCGAGTGTCTGAGCAGCAGGATGATGAAAGATAAATGAATGTATAATGTGTATCAAAGTGTGGAAAAGACAATATCTTCAACTACAGCCTTTGGAAAACTGATGGTGAGAGAGCAGAGCGTTTTAGAATACGGCCCTTACTCTCTTGTACTGTGGCTAGAAGAGGATTAGCCCAAGCAGTGAAGAGATTAGGAACCATAGACAAAAAAAAAGATTCTCCCTGGTGTCTACATTAGTTTCAAAATCCTTTAATTGAAACTATATAGGTTTTTAAAGACATTTCCAAGATTCTAGTGGCAGGTTAACAAGGCTTCTATATTATTAACAGATTGCGATAAGAAATGCAAGATGACAGATTGCAATAAGAGATGCGAGAGGGCAGGCAGACTGTAATGAGATGATACGAGATGACAAATTATAAAAAGAAAATATGTGATCACAGACTGAAATAAGAAAATAAATGAAACGTTTAAGAATACTAGAAATACATACACTACATTTAAAAATCTCATTAAAACTACAGAAATTTTTAAAGGTATTTCTAAGGTTCCAGTGACAGATTAACAAGGTCTGTCCATTAATTCTTCTTCTTCGTCAGCTGATTAGCCTGTCCTTATACGGGGTCGCTGTCTGTACATTAACCCCTTCAATACTGGAATGCATTTTAGTCTCGAGTTTTGGGTGCGATTAGACGATTGGATTAACATTAGAAAGGGTCTATGGAGGTCAGAAGGTTAATGGCCAGAGTCTTCACTATTTTAATCCCAACATAAGTTTCTGAGGCTGTATAAAATCGCCAAATCGTAAGCAGAGTAAATACGAAAAGGCGTTCTGGTACTGAAGTGGTTAATAACTGGAGAAACAATCTTGGGAATCCTGCTCATCATTTCTGCGGCCTTTGAAAACCGTTGTGGTGAGAGAAGAGCGTTTCAGAACATGGGATTAGGTACATCGCGTGCTTACCCGTTTGTCCCCTGGGAAGAATGTGTGGCGCAGGTGAATGAACTCAAGGAAAGGGTGTTGTACTGTTCTCTGTGTCATCAAGGGTGTCTAGGGTTCAGTTGGTGTTCACTTGGGCATTTCTGTGGTTTTTAAGTGTTTTTATTATTTGTAAAGGTTTTGAGTGTTTTTCATAGGTTTGTTAGTGTTTGTAAGGGATTTCATTGGTTTTTAGGGTTTTTAAAGGGATTTCAAGTGTATTCAAGAGGTTTTGAGAGGTTCCCAAAGAGTTGCGAGAGTTTTCAATGGTTCTTAAATAGTTGTAAGTGTTTTCAAAGGATTTCAAGGGTTGTCCAAGATTTTCAAGACTGTTTTCAAATGTTTTCAAATGTTTTCAAGTGTGTTTTTAGGTTTCAAGACATTTATCCCATTTTTTATTTTGGCTAACTGTCTCGGACCTGCTGGGGGACTGGCAACTTAGTGGAGCTTTTTTTTCGTCTTATTTTGCCCTTGGTTAGCTTTTCCCTCTTACATAAAAAAATAAATATAAATATGAAGTGTAAAATTTTTAAGAGTGTTTTCAGAGTGTGTCTCAAAAAGTTTTCCAAGTTTTTCAAGGTAACTTTTAGATCCTTCCTTCTTTTATGTATTAGAGAAATTGAAAGAAAAATAAATAGTAAGAAAATAAAATAGTGAATAAATAAATCAAAAGTAAAATCAAAAGTAAAATCAAAATAAAAAGCAAAAAGTGAAAAAAAAAAAAACAATTGCTCAGTATTTTCCTTCCTGTATTTGTTTGGAATTAAGGACGAGACACAAAGGATCACAAAGGATGCAACACTGAAGCCAAAACAATAAATAAATAAAGGACTTGTGGTAGTGGTGGTGGTAATACTGTTGATGGAGGTGGTGATGGTGGTGGTAGGAGGAGTAAATGTCTCGTGTGTGTGTGTGTGTGTGTGTGTGTGTGTGTGTGTGTGTGTGTGTGTGTGTGAATTGAATTAACTCTCCCCTTTCTGTGTGTGGGTTATTAAAAGTACTGAGGACGAAATAAAGGATGAAAAACAAAGAAAAAGAGGAAAAGGAAGGGAAAAATTGACTTGTTTATGCTACTTTGATTAAATACTGAAGGAAAACAAATAAAAAGGAAAGAAATTGAATAGAAAAATGGAAGAAATGTAAAAGCAAGAAAAAAAGAAGGAAAAAAAAGAAAATAAAAGAAAATATTACAACTTCATTCCAAAAACTATGCACAGAATAAGAAGGAAAAAAGAAAAGAAAATGATACCAAACTAAAGTGAAAAAAAGTAGAACGCATGTCAGAAATTTTAAAGAAAGAAATGAAAAAAATAAAAATAAAAATAAAATAAAATAAAAATAATTACTTCTTTCTAAAAAAAAAAAACAACTAACCGGAAACAGGAAACTTCACTAGACAACATTGAAACATCACACGCAACATTAAAAAACACACACAAAAAAAAAAGAAAAAGAGAAAAAGAAAAAAATACCAAAAGGAAAAAAAAAAAACGCAACGACCCATGAAAGAGACGCTCTCCCACGCCGCCCCCCCCAAAAAAAAAAAAGTAAAAAAACATGGAAACGTATCTCTAAAAGTAAAAGATATGTAACCTTCCTCCACCAATCATCAGGGGTGCCAACCAATGCGACACCCCCGCCAAGTAAACACGATTCCAGGCTGGCAAACATTAACCACACCCTCATGTATTGTCACCGCAGATTGCCACACGACGAGCAACAGGCTAAGAGAGAGAGAGAGAGAGAGAGAGAGAGAGAGAGAGAGAGAGAGAGAGAGAGAGGGGGGAATTGTGTAGGATTATAAACAATAGCGAATGTAAGAGAGAGAGAGAGAGAGAGAGAGAGAGAGAGAGAGAGAGAGAGAGAGAGAGAGAGAGAGAGAGAGAGAGAGAGAGAGAGAATCAATAACAATATGATAACAAAAGCAATTATCAAGGAACTTTGTGATAAACCGGAAATACACGCGAGAGAGAGAGAGAGAGAGAGAGAGAGAGAGAGAGAGAGAGAGAGAGAGAGAGAGAGAGAATATACATGAAACAGAAAAAATAAAAGAAAAAAGGAAATGAGAAAAGCAAAAAGAGAAAAAGGAAAAGAAATAGAGGAAGAAGAGAGAAAGAAGTAATAAAAGTACGTAGATATGTAAATAAGAAAACGAGAGAGAGAGAGAGAGAGAGAGAGAGAGAGAGAGAGAGAGAGAGAGAGACAACACGTGAACCGGATCCAGCGAGCGTCAGTCGAGTTGCAGGCGCAGAAGTGGAAGGAGTGACCCCGCCGGCCTGTCTGCCTCACTCACCCAGGCTTCCCCCACGCCCACACCCACACGCAGGGGTCGCGCCACACCCGCCCACACCCACCCACACCCACACCCACCCACACACCCAACAAGGAGGCAGTGTATTGCAATGAACCTTACCTGGCTTTCCTGTAAGTCTTCTGTACTCTTTCCCGCGTGACCGTATCTCCACACGCCCGCACGCCCACACGCCCACCATGGCAAGCACGCCCCTGCACGCCCTAGTGGTGGCGGTGGTGGTGGTGGTGGTGAGCGAGATAGCTGCTGCCTCTCATAAGGATAACAGTTTTAATATTCAAGGAAGTGGTGAAGCCAGAGCGGCGAGGATCAGGAGAGAGCAAGGTAATGTGTGTGTGTGTGTGTGTGTGTGTGTGTGTGTGTGTGTGCTTATTTTTGCAGTGTTTTTTTTATTTGTGTTTTGTTTCCTTTATTTCTTTTTTTTTCGTTTTATTCGTTTTTTTTTGTTTTTTCTATTTT
>NC_059264.1:959082-964082 GCF_017591435.1 Portunus trituberculatus | reverse complement strand
AAACATTAGAACTCCCAGTATCTTCCCCTTAGAACTAGTCAAAACACAACAATTCTGTTAAACTATCACCAGAACCGTAAATGGTCTGGATACTTCATTAAACCCTTTCTTGATGTCCAGAATTGCTTATCTATTGCTGAAAACGTGAAATCTATCCTTAAGCTATCTAATTTCCTTCACTGTAACCTCTTAAGTGCACACTGACTCTTAACCCCTTCTGTACAATGACGCGTTTCCATATTCGTTCTGGTTACTACGTGGTGATTTTATACACCTTCACTATCTTATGTGGGGATTAAAAATAGTGAAAACTCAGTCAATTATTCTTTTAACTTCCATAGACTTTTCCTAATGTAAGTAAAATCGTTTAATCATTCCCAGAAACTTCAGGTAAAAATGCGTCCCAGTACTGAAGGGGTTAAGGTGTTACTAAAACAGTAAGTTTCCTTGTAAATCTGTTAACTTCATTAGACACTTTTTACATGTGCGCTCTTGTTAAACTATGACTAAAAATACGAAGAACTTCCTTGAATCTCTTAATTTCTTTCACTACAACCTCTTAAAAAAGTTCACAATCACTCCTAAGCTGTCATTAAAATCGTAAATTATCTCCTTTTAAAACTGGTAACTTTATTAGAGCCTTTTACATGTGCGCTCTTGTTAAACTGTTACTAAAACCACGAAGAACATCCTTGAAAACCTTAATTTCTTTCACTATAACCTCTTAAGTGCACAATCACTTTTAAACTCTCATTAAAATCGTAAATTATCTCCTTTTAAATCTGGTAACTTTATTAGAGCCTTTTTATATGTCCAGACTCGCTAAACTCTGACTAAAAGCACGAAGAACATCCTTAAAACTCTTAATTTCTTTCACTATAACCTCTTAAGTGCACACTCATTCAAATTGTCACTAGAAAAATAGATTATCTCCTTGTAAGCCTTATAACGTTATTAGACAATTTTTGATGCCCAGCTTTGCTAAACTCTGACCTGCCGCTGGAGACAGTCCCGCTGGAGACAGTCCCGCGCTGCCACGCCACCAACACACCGCCAGAGATGTCAAGTGACGAAATTTACCCCAAAAAATGTTTTTAGGAAGGCGATTTTACATATATATAGGCAATTATACATAGCGCATGTGGTGGCGCGCGAAACACGCTATATGGCAACACTGCCAGCTGTTTAAATGCCCGCCTCAAGGACTGGGGATTTAAATTTTTAAAGAACACTTCACCACTTGATACTTCAAGGTGTCCCCGACATGATGAGCGAAAAAAAAAAAAAAAAATTTTCTTGGATTTCAAAAAATATTCGATTTACCACCTTAACATTCCAGTAACTTCATTTTAAGCAGTTAGATGTGCAGAGTCCGTGCCTTACTTGCAGACTGATTGCTAAATTGTCCCTCGAAAACATGAGAACGTCCTTAGATATTGCAGTGCCTTTCACTAGAGTTTGCTTAACCCCTTCAGTACTGCGACGCATTTTTACCTTGAGTTTTGGGTGTGATTAGACGATTTTATTGGCATCAGGAAGGGTCTATGGAGGTCGAAAGATTAATTGCCAGAATCTTCACTATATTAATTCCACCATAGAAACGTGTCATGGTACTGAAGGGATTATGAAAATGCCCAGTAACATTCACTACAGCCCATTTGACGAACAGTAAAACACATAAAACCACCCTTAAAAACACGAATATAAACTCCCACTGCATCTAACCCACCAAAACACTAATAAAAAAAAAAAAAAAAAAAACACCAACAAACACCACCACAACAACAAAACCATAAATAAAAACACTTATGACAATACCAACCCCATTAAACTACAAAGAACCCATTAAAACTGCAGAAAAAACCTATTTAACTACCACCAGAAATACAAAACACACCCTTGAGAGCCGAGATGACATCCAATAGAGCCGAGAAGGATATTGAGCCGAACCGTGACAGTAGGGCCGAAGTTTCCAAGTTGGGTTAGTTTGGACACAGCAAGGGAGAGAGAGAAGTGTGAGAAAGTGTAGGAGAGTTGTCATTCTTCATTGCCTCTTTCCTCCTGTTTGCCAGAGAGAGAGAGAGAGAGAGAGAGAGAGAGAGAGAGAGAGAGAGAGAGAGGAATCTGTTAAAAAGGAAGAAAAAATAAGAAAAATAACGCGTGAGAGAAATATAATGGGGGAAGAGAAAAAAGAGAAAAAAAAGATGAAAGGAAATGAAAAATGAGGAAAAAAAGAGGGAAAGAAGTAAGAAAGAGAGAAAAAGAAGAAAAAAGAAGAAAAGGAAAGAAAGAAGAAATGCAGAGAGAGAGAGAGAGAGAGAGAGAGAGAGAGAGAGAGGGGGGTGACGTGGTATTTATATTGAAAAGAAGGGAAGAAATAGGACAAAATTAGTGTAAAGAGAAGAAAGAGGAAGGAAGGAAGGAAGAAAGATAATGGAGGAAGTAAAGGAAAAAAGAGAGAAAGAAGATGGAAATAAGGAAAAAAAAGGAGAAGAAAAAGGAGTAGAGAGAAAAGAGAAAGACAAATAAGAGATGAGAAAAGGACAGAGAGAGAGAGAGAGAGAGAGAGAGAGAGAGAGAGAGAGAGAGAGAGAGAGAGAGAGAGAGGGGCAAAACTCCTCCAAACATTCCAACCTCTTTTTATCGATCAATAATAGATACCATTTTATTATTATTGTTTCCTCTCAAAGCTGTGGAAGGAAGGAAAGAAGGAAGGAAGGAAGGAAGGAGGGAAGGATAGAAGGAAGGAGTGAAGGAGGGAAGGAAAGAAGGAAGAAGGGAAGGAAGGAAGGAGTGATGGAGGAAGTGAAAGAAGAAAGGAGGAAAGGAAGGAAGGAAGGAAGGAAGGAAGGAAGGAAGGAAGGAAGGAATACTAAAGAGATGAAGAATGAAAACATATCAAATAAAGAAGAGGAAGAAAACAAAAACAATAATAATATGATAATAATAATAATAATAATAATAATAATAATAATAATAAGAAGAAGAAGAAGTAGAAGAAGAAAAGAAGAGAAGACAAAGGAAACAACAACAACAGGAAGAACAAAAACAAAAAGAAGATGAAGACAAGACCAGAAAGAAAGAAGAAAATAAAAAAAAAAAAGGAAAAAGAAAAAAATGAAGAAGAAAAGAGAGGAAAACAAGAAGAAGAAGAAGAAGAAGAAGAAGAAGAAGAAGAAGTAGCAATAATTTAGCACCAACACCGTTTCCACCAATCACCAACCAGAAAACCACCACCACCACCACCACCACCACCACCACCACCACCAGCCGAGCCAGTCACGAGGCGTCCATCACTTCCAACAGCCAATCAGCTAACACTACACTTCACCCTCGACCAATAGGAAGACAGAACCCTCAATTCTCTTCACCAATGAGGACACAAGAGGCTCATCCTTCTTTCCACACACACACACACACACACACACACACACACACACACACACACACACACACACACACACACACACACACACACACACACACACACACACACACACACACACACACACACACACTGAAAAATGACCTTTACCCTCTCACGTCAACAGAGAGAGAGAGAGAGAGAGAGAGAGAGAGAGAGAGAGAGAGAGAGAGAGATTGATATTAGTAAAAACAAGGAAAATTTAGGATAAATAACTTTAGTGAGGGGAGGAGGAGGAGGAGGAGGAGGAGGAGGAGGAGGAGGAGGAGGAGGAAGAAAAAGAAGGAAGACAATAAAGAAGGAGGAAAAAGAAAAAAGAAAGGAGTTGGTTTTCCTCTTTTTTGCCTCTTTTTTCCTTCTTTTTCCTCTTTTCTTCTTTCCCTTTCTTTTTCCCTCTTTCCCTCTTTTCCTCTCTTTTCCTCTCTTTTCCCTCTTTTTACCTTTTTCCCTCCTCTTCCCCTCTTTTCCTCTTTTTCCTCTTATTTTCCTCCCTCTTTTCCTTCTTTTCCTCTCTTTTGCCTCTTTTCCTTCTTTCTCCTCTTCTCCCTCTTTTTCCTCCTCTTTTCCTTTTCCTCTTTTTCCCTCTTTTCCTCTTTTTTCCCATTTCCTCTTTTATTCTCATTTTTTTCCCTTTTCTTCTTTTTTCTTACCTTTCTCTTATTTTTGTTGTTTTTTCCCTTATCTTTCTTCTCTTTCTTATTTTATTCATTTTGTTTCTTCTTCCTCTTCTCTTTAAATTCCTTCTCCTTTTCTTTTTTCCTTGTTTTCCTCTTCTTTCTTTCTTGTTTTTCCCTCCTTCCTGTTATTTCCTCCTCTCTTCCTTCCCTCCTTTTCTCTCCATGTCCTTCCTTCGTTCCAGTTTATTTGACATCTCTCTCTCTCTCTCTCTCTCTCTCTCTCTCTCTCTCTCTCTCTCTCTCTCTCTCTGGACAAGCAAATATCAAACATCACGAGATATTACCTACCTTTTCGTCCCGTTAATCCCACGGTATGACTTCCCAATCCTTTATGAGGGGAAGGAAAGGGATTAGATCTCATAAAAGGAGGATTCGAGGTGATCGGAAAGGAGTTGGGGATGAAGGAGGAGGATTAGGAAGAAGGAGGAGGTGGGAGGTGCAAAAGATGAGGAAGAGGAGTAGAAGGAAAGGGAGGAGGAAGGGGTAAATGATGATGATGATGGTGGTGGTAGGGATATGAAGAAGTAAGTAGGAGGAGGAGGAGGAGGAGGAGGAGGAGGAGGAGGAGGAGGAGGAGGGAGGAGGAGGAGGAGGAGGAGGAGGATGATAAGGGTGATTTTTGACGTGAGGAAGAGGAGGAATGGAGGAGGAGGAGCAGGAAGAAGAAGAAGAAGAAGAAGAGGAGAAAGAGGAGGAGGAGGAGGAGGAGGAGGAGGAGGAGGAGGAGGAGGAGTAAGAGGAGGAGCAGGAGGAGCAGGTGATAAAACACGATAAAGAATAATGATGACAAATAAGAAGAATTGTGAAGAGGAATGTGAGAGAGAGAGAGAGAGAGAGAGAGAGAGAGAGAGAGAGAGAGAGAGAGAGAGAGGAATATTTCTAGATTAAATGAAGACTAA
>NC_059264.1:921582-931582 GCF_017591435.1 Portunus trituberculatus | reverse complement strand
CTGTCCATCCATGTAATTGTTTGTCTAATCTTATACAAACCTAACCTAACCTAACCTAACCACCACCACCACCACCACCACCACCACCACCACCACGACCTTACTTACTGTACTAAAATGATCAATATCTGACCAGAGGAATGTGCAGGACCGTATTGGCTTCCTTTTACATGTTTTTCCTTCTCTCATTGATTGGAAGGCTTGCGTGGCCGTCGCTGTGGCTGTGGCCGTGGCTGTGGCTGTGGCTGTGGCTGAGGTGGTGGTGGTGGTGATGGAAGTGTACTGTGATTCAATACTTTTTTTCGAGTCACGGAGGCAAAACTGGATGAGAGAGGAGACATATTGGTTTGGTTTTGTGCGTGTGGGAAGCAAGTTGTGAGCTGAGAGGAAGGTGTGAGCTGGGTACAGGAAGGGAAGAAGGTGTAGAGAAGAGGAGAGGAAGAGAAGAGGAAGAAGAGGATGGAGGGGATTGCAGAGAAGAATATATGAAGAATAGTAGGAAGGAAAGAGAATGAAGAAAAGGAAGGGGATTATAGAGAAGAAGATAGGGAAGGGAATTATCGAAAAGAAGATAGGAAGAAGAGGAAAAGGAGATGCAAAGAAAAAGAAGAAGAAGAAGAGGAGGATGAAAAAAAGCTGGAGGAAGAAGAGAAAGAAAGGGATTGTGAGAAGATAAGAAGAGGAGGAAGAGAAGAAGTAGGAAGAAGAGGAGGAATGAGATTGTAGAGAAGATAGGAAGAGGAGGAATCAAAGAAAGAAAAAGAAGAGAAAGGGTTTTGCAGAGAAGATAGGAAGAGGAGGAAGAAGAAGAGAAGGAGAAAGAAGAGGAGGAAGGAGGTTATAGAGAAGAAGATAGGAAAAGGAGGAAGGAGAGGAGGAGGAAGAAGAGGAGGAAGAGTATTGTGGAGAAGAAGATACGAAGAGGAGGAGGAGGAAGAAGAGAAGGAAGGGAAGGAAGAAAAGGAAGAGAAAAAGAGTAGAAAAATCAGTGTAGAGAAAATACGAACTGGAGGAGAAAGAAGAAGAGGAAGAAGAGAAGAAGGAAGACGAAGAGGAAGGATATTGTAAAGAAAATAGGAAGAAGAAGAAGGAGAGGAGGAAGAGTAGGAAGGGGACTGTAGAGAAAATAGGAAGAGGAGGAGAAAGATGAAGAGGAGGAAGAAGAGAAGGAGGAAGAGAAAAACGAAGATTGTAGAGAAGAAGATAGGAGGAAGAGGAAGAAGAGAAAGAAGGGAATTGTAGAGAAAAAGATACGAAAATAAGGAAGAGGAAGAGGAAGAAATAGAAGAAAAGGAAGAAGAAGAATGACAAGAACAAAGAGAAAATAATTAAGGAAAGAACAAGAACGAGGAATACTAAAGAGAGAGAGAAGAAAAGAGAAATTCTAGGAACAAAAAAAAAAAAGAAAGAAAGAAAGAAATAAGAGAAAAGAAATGAAGAACAAGAACATAGAACAAGAAAGAAAAGAACGTAGAAGAAAGTGAAGAGAAAAATATACACAAAGGAAGAAGACAAAGAAGGAAGAAAGAAGAAGAAGAAGAAGAAGAAGAAGAAGAAGAAGAAGAAGAAGAAGAAGAAGAAGAAACAGAAGAAGAAAACGAACAATAACAACAACAGAACAAAACAAGAAGAGTAAAAAAGAATAATAAAAAAAGAAGACAAAGAGAGAGAGAGAGAGAGAGAGAGAGAGAGAGAGAGAGAGAGAGAGAGAGAGAGAGGGAGGGTAAAGTGCAATAGAATGTATAATGTGACTCTCTCTCTCTCTCTCTCTCTCTCTCTCTCTCTCTCTCTCTCTCTCTCTCTCTCTCTCGACAGTGTTTTGTTTGCTTCATAATAACTCGCGCTTAACTTTTTGTTTTGTTTCTTTAAGTGGCTGGTAATGGTGTGTGTGTGTGTGTGTGTGTGTGTGTGTGTGTGTGTGTGTGTGTGTGTGTGTGTGTGTGTGTGTGTGTGTGTGTGTGTGTGTGTGTGTGTTGAATGCAGTCCAATATATTTTTCCAGGGAAACAATTTAAAAGCATAAAAATTCCTTGGTTCTAATTGGCCCAGAGAGAGAGAGAGAGAGAGAGAGAGAGAGAGAGAGAGAGAGAGAGAGCACTTTCTCACCTTTGTAGCTAATAACAGAGTCAACATTAATATCACACACACACACACACACACACACACACACACACACACACACACACACACACACAGAAAGTGACTCATGCTATCTATATTTCTTTGTTCACTTGATTTTAACTTTGCGTGTGTGTGTGTGTGTGTGTGTGTGTGTGTGTGTGTGTGTGTGTAATTATCTAGTTATCATTATTTCTACTACTACTACTACTACTACTACTACTACTACTACTACTACTACTACTACTACTACTAACAACAACAAACAACACAAACATACCCACAAAAATTTCTAAAAACATGTAAAACTAATAAAACAACAGCTATTTTTGTGTTGTGCATTGATGAACACACACACACACACACACACACACACACACACACACACACACACACACACACACACACACACACACACACACACGTCTGCTAATGGGAGGCAAACCTACTCAAAGTGTTTTTTATCTCACCCCAGTGTTGTCAAGCCAGTGTTGTGTTGTGTTGTAGTGAAGAGTGTTGCAGTGTTGCCTTGTTTTACACACCTCCGTATTTGAGTGCATTTCTTTATTAACAGGTGTGTGTGTGTGTGTGTGTGTGTGTGTGTGTGTGTGTGTGTGTGTTGTGTTGATTTTTGTGTTCTGTAGTTCATTGTGTTGTGTTCTCTTTTGCCTTTTTATACAGTATCTCTCTCTCTCTCTCTCTCTCTCTCTCTCTCTCTCTCTCTCTCTCTCTCTCTCTCTCTCTCTCTCTCTCTCTCTCAGATCAACACATTAATTAAATATGAACATTTTCTTTAAACTGCATATCATAGAGAGAGAGAGAGAGAGAGAGAGAGAGAGAGAGAGAGAGAGAGAGAGAGAGAGAGAGAGAGAGAGAGAGAGAGTAAAGAAGTTAAACATACGTAAATGATCCAAACCTATACAACTGGTGACATAACATTAGGCATGAAAGATCGAGTCATTCTAAATCGGAAATATTTAATGATCAAAGCTTTCTAACGATATTTAGAGAGTTAGAGAAATGAAAAATACTTTACATTTACTTAGACAATGAAAAAATATGAAAAACAAAACAAAACAAAAGGAATACAACTAAGTGAAGATTGAATTAGGTGTTTTTAAAAGGACATCTAGAAAAAAAAAAAATAGAAAAACTTTAGAATTGATGAAAAAGAAACTACATTTACTGAGACAATGAAAACAACGATGAAAAAAAATAAAGAAAGGAAAACACTTAGTGAAGATTAAATTAGAGCTTTTCACAATGACATTGGTAAAGGAGACAAAAAAAAAAAAAAACTTTAGAAATCATGAAAAAAAACCTACATTTACTTAGAGAATGAAACAAAAAGATGAAAAAAAAAAAGGAATACAACTAAGTGAAGATTGAATTAGGTGTGTTTACAAGGACATCTAGAAAAAAAATAAAAATAAAAAATAGAAAAAAACTTTAGAATTTATGAAAAAAAACCTACATTTACTTGGATAATAAAAAAAGATGAAAAAACATATAACTAAGTGAAGATTAGATTAGGTGTGGTACAGTGGAACCATGCGTGCTTTGGGGTCCGAGGGGTCTCCAAGCGCACGGGTTCGAATCCTGTCCACGGTCCGAGTGTAGGTTGGGCTTCCTCACTCGGGGCAACGGTTTCCTAGCGGGTGGGCTTTGAGATAGGAGGTACCACAAAAAGTATCCCCTTTATCTCAGAAATCCCCGTGAAAAGGCCACATGGTATAAATAAAAAGAAAAAAAGGACATCTAAAAGGAGAAAAAAATAAAAAAATATATATAAAAGAGACTCATTACTTAAAAGGCAAGATTTAAAAGAGTTGCCAAGTGGTCAGTTTAGTTGGATATTTTTAGCCTGTTTTTATTTTTACCTTCCTTTTGTAGTTTTCCATCAAGAGGCGACAGTGTTTACTTTAAAGTGTTTCGTCTTGTCTTCTTCTTCTTCTTCTTCTAGGCCTTCGAGTCCTGTTTAACGAAGGAAAAGGAGGGAAAAAACTTTACAAACTGTCCTCTGAAGTGAAGGAAAGTGGGAGGTTCAAGAGAGAGAGAGAGAGAGAGTGTGTGTGTGTGTGTGTGTGTGTGTGTGTGTGTGTGTGTGTGTGTGTGTGTGTGTGTGTGTGTGTGTGTGTGTATACGTTTTCTTTCATTTCATATATCACGAGGAAGGAAATAGAATAAGGAAAGGAGAAAATTAAGAAAGCAGGAGATATAAGATAAAAATTTGCATATATTTCATCACGTTTTGGAAAGAACAGACCAGAAGGAAACGGGAAGAAGCGAAAAAAAAAACTTAACATAAATAAAAGAAATATAGAAAAAAAACAGCTCCCATTTTTTTTTCACCTTAAAAAAAAACTAAATAGAAAGCAGAAAATATTTAAAACGAACAAATCCATTTTTCTTGACACAGGACGTGGAGGAAGGAAGGACAAACTGAATCGTAATGTGTTGAGGGGAAGAAGAAGGATTTAGATAACATTAGAAAAGATATTTAAAGAGAATCACTCCTAGTTTTCACACATCACATACCAAACAAAAAATATTGAAGAGATTTAAAAAGAACAGGTCCCATTTTTCACTTAATACATTAGAAAAAAAAAAAAACAAACCAAAGAGAAATAGAAGAGATACAAAGAAAACAATTCACATTTCTTTTCACCTTACAAAACAAACTAAATAAAAAGGAGATTATATTTAAAAAGAACAAATCCATTTTTCTTGAGACAGTACATGGAAGAAGGGACAAACTGAATCGTTCTTAACATTTGACAAGCTGTATTTTTGGAGATGTCAAGTCCAAGGATAGGGAAAAGATGATTTGATATTTATGGTACATTTAGGAACACGAGGTAGGAAAAGAGAGGAGCCTTCACTGACATTTGTGTTTGAAAAGTTGCTGAGTGGAAGAAGCGAGATTTTTTTTTTTTTTTTTTGTTAAGGAGTAAAAAATATTTATAAATTCTGCTTAGATTTAAATTAGGTTAGGTTAAGTTGGGTTAGTTAAGATTAGGTTTGGTTTGAATAGATTAGGAAGAGGTTAGGTTAGATCAATTTAGGTTAAGTTCGGTTTGTTGTTTTGTTAAGGGGTAAAAAAATGTTTGTAAATTCTGCTTAGATTTAAATTAGGTTAGACTAAGTTTGGTTAGTTAAAATTAAGCTTGGTGGGGTCAGGTTAAAATAGATTAGGTAGAGGTTAAGTTAGGTTGATTTAGGTTAAGCTTGATTTGTTTTGTTAAGAAGAGAAAACGTTTTGTAATTTGTGCCTAGGTTCAAATTAGGTTAGGTTAAGATGGGTTAGTCAAGATTAGGTTAGGTTAGAATAGATTAGGAAGAGGTTAAGTTAGATTAATTTGAGTTAAGTTCGATTTGTTATTTTGTTAAGGAGTAAAGAATGTTTGTAAATTCTGCTTAAGTTTATTAAGTTAGGTTAATCTGGGATAGTAAAAATTAAGCTTGGTGGGTCAGGTTAGAATAGGTTAGGTTAGTTTTGGTTAAGAGGAATTTGTTTTTATCAAGGAATAGAAAATATCTCTAAATTCTGCCTAGGTTTCAATTAGGTTAGGTTAAGTAAAGTCAGTTAAAGTTAGGTTGGGTTGGGTTAAATTTAAGTTTAAGTTCAAAATTGGATTAGATTAAAGCTTAAGTTTAGAATTAGGTTAGGTTTGGTCTGGGTCAGGTAAGGTCAGGTGGAGGTTCAGCATGATTAGTTTAGGTTAAGTGAGTTTAGATTTTGTTAAGGAGAGAAAACGTTTGTGAATTGTGGGTAGGATTTAAATTAGGTTAGGTTAGTTAAGGTTAGATTGAAATAGGTTTGGTATTCAGGTAAGGTCAGGTTAGCTTGGGTTAGAGTAAAGCAGGTTAGAAAGAGATTAAGTCAGGTTAGGTTAGGTTGGGTTAGGTTAAGTCAGGTTAGTTTAGGTTAGGTTAGATTTCGTTAAGGAAAGAAAACACTTCGTAAATTCTGCTTATATTTTGATAAGGTTAGATTAGATTGGATTAATTAAGGTTAGGTTAAATTAGGTTAGATTTGAATAAGGTTTGATATATGTTAGGTTAGGTTAGGTTAGGTTGGGGTAGATCAGACCAAGCAGAGGTTCAGTTAGGTTACTTTAAGTTGGGTTAGACTGAAATAGCTTAGATGAAAGTTAAATTAGTTTAAGGAAGGTTAAGGTAGAATCAAATAACTTAGCTAGAGGGTCAGTTAGGTTGGGTCAAGTTAAGTGAGTATAGTTTAGGTCATGTAGTAATATTTCCTAAGCTGAGAGACTGGGAATAAAAATGAGAGGGAAATGAAGGAAAGTAGAGGGGAGTAAAGAGGAGTAAAGGAAAGTAAAGAAAAGTAGAAGGAAGTAGAGAAAGAAAAGTATAAAGAAGAAAAATTACATATATCTTTAAGAAAGAGATAAAAGTTTATTAATTGTGGTCAAAATGTACGAGAAAAGAAAGATTTAAGAGGAAGCTTGTATTCTCTGAGCTGTGAAGGGAAAGAAAGAACAAGAAGAAAAAAAATCTCAAATAAACTCAACAGATTTTAATATTTGACAAGCCATGTTTGGGGAAATATGAAACTGAAAAATAAGAAAAAGATAACTTGATTTTTTCTGCATTTTTGGGAGTAGAAGAGAGAAGCCTTGACTGAATTATGTATAGGAAGCATATCTCAAGTGTTGCATTCTAAGAGCTGCTACAAAGAAGGAGAAAAAAAGAGCTGTATTTTTTTTTTTTTTTGTATTCTTGAAGCTTGTGTATATTTTGAATTCTTCACTACCGAGAATTTCACTGAATTATGGCAAGAAGGGCCGCCGTGGTACAGTGGAACCATGCGTGCCTTTGGGGTTCGAGGGGTCTCCAAGCGCACGGGTTCGAATCCTGTCCACGGTCCGAGTGTAGGTTGGGCTTCCTCACTCGGGGCAACGGTTTCCTAGCGGGTGGGCTTTGAGATAGGAGGTACCACAAAAAGCATCCTCTTTAGCCCAGAAATTCCCGTGAAAAGCACACAGGGTAGAAATAAAAATGAATAAATGCGCTTTTCGTTCGTGTTTTATTTGTTTGTGTATTAAAAAAAAAGAATATTTCGAGTTGTGTATTTTAAGAGTCGTTTCATGGAAGGAAGGTGGAGAGTCTGTATTCTTCTTGTATTATGAATTGCTGTATATTTTTGAATCCTTAAATAAAAACTCTTCAATGGACGATGTATTTTAAAATGTACATTTCATAAAAGCTGTATTTCAATAACAAGAGAGAGAGAGAGAGAGAGAGAGAGAGAGAGAGAGAGAGAGAGAGAGAAATGATGAAGAAAACATTATATAGACCTTACATTTTTTTAGCTTTATTTTTCTTTTATCCTTCAAATGAACAAAGAAAAGAAATAGAAGCAAAAGTTTGGATGAATTACGTTCAGAAGGAGAAAAAAAATATTGAGATAAAAATATAAATAAGAATAATGTAGACAATTAAATTTTTGCTTTCCTTCACTAGGGAGTTCAATTTGTAGACACACACACACACACACACACACACACACACACACACACACACACACACACACACACACACACACAGGTAAATTACACAGGTGAGACACGTTACCTGTAATTAATGGAAAGGCAATCAACTCACCTGTAATCAAGAATAGGTTAGGTTAGGTTAGCATGAGAGAGAGAGAGAGAGAGAGAGAGAGAGAGAGAGAGAGAGAGAGAGAGAGAGAGAGAGAGAAGAGGGGAGTCGTACGTGATTAAGTAACACGTGAGGGGAAAGAGAGAGAGAGAGAGAGAGAGAGAGAGAGAGAGAGAGAGAGAATGTGTGTGTTAATGGTGTACATGGCGTGTTTGAAGTGTCGCTTTTTGATTGGTTCTCCCCGCCAGCACCGCCTGCCACCAGCCAATCACAGGCCAGCCATGGTAGTCAATGGCGAGTTCTCATTGGCTGTTTCTGTCTTGTACGTGTTTTTAGTTGTTTAGTGCTGGAATGGAGAAAAAGACCCAAAAATACGTGTGATATTAAGTTTATGCACTGTTCTGGTGAGGAAAAAAAGAAAGTACTTGTGATACTAAGAGGAAAGTTAGAAAAGAGGAATAAATAAAGGTAATATTGGGACTTTATGGAATGTTATGAAAGGTGAACACTAAAATTAACAGCAACAACAATAACAACAAAAGCTACTACTACTATTGCTACTATTACTTCTACTGCCGTTAGTGCTACTACTACCACTACTACTACTACTATTACTACTACTACTACTACTATCACCACCACCACCACCACCACCAACAGCAACAGCAACAACAACAGCAACAACAACAACACCCGTGAAGAATGATTACAGAACCAATAACTTCCTGAAAACTTCCTTAAAAATCCCAGTAACTTCCACTAGACCCTTGAAAACCCCTTTAGAAATATTCGTAACTTCACTAAAACTTTGAAAACCTCCTTAAAAATACCAATAACTTCACTACAACTTTGAAAACCTCTTAAGAATACCAATAACTTCACTAAAACTTTGAAAACCTCCTTAAAAATACCAATAACTTCCATTAGTATTGCATTTTGTGATGAATGAAGTTAGTGAAGGCGTGAATTAAAGCCCAGTTTGTTTAATATCAATGATTTTTTTCTTTTTGTATTTTTTTTTTAGTTTGTGTATCTTTATTTGTTTGGTTTATTGATTTTTTCGTTTATCTATCTATCCATCTATTTGTTTGTATCTATCAATCTCTCTCTTTCTTTCTTTCTTTCTTTCTTTCTTTCTTTCTTTTTTATTAGTTTCTTTGTGTCATATTTTCTTTTTTTATTTATTTATCCAGATTTTTGTTTTTGTGTTTGTTTTTTATCTATCTCGTTTTTTATTTATTTTTTTCTCTTTGTCCTTTTTGTTTGCACTAGAATGTAAATATGTCTTCCATCTCTCTCTCTCTCTCTCTCTCTCTCTCTCTCTCTCTCTCTCTCTCTCTCTCTCTCTCTCTCTCTCTCTCTCTGTGTGTGTGTGTGTGTGTGTGTGTGTGTGTGTGTGTGTGTGTGTGTGTACTCGTGTGGATATGCATGCACTTTTGTATACATGTATGAATGTATGCATAGAGAAAAGTCGCACACACACACACACACACACACACACACACACACACACACACACACACACACACACACACACACACACACACACCTGTCACTTTGTATATTGCTTCTTCCGCTCCTATGGAAATACAAAGAACAATCCTGGAATATTGCTGTCGAGAGAGAGAGAGAGAGAGAGAGAGAGAGAGAGAGAGAGAGAGAGAGAACCCGGGAAATACATCGAATAACAGATATATATTGATAGATAACGAGTAAATATGCAATGAGTTGATAGATAGATAGATAGATAGATAGATAGATAGATAGATAGATAGATAGATAAATAGATAGACAAGCAGATATACTCTTACGTTTCTTCTCTTCTTTCATTTCTTTCTTAATCAATTCTTTCATTCATTTTAATTCTAACTCTCAAAAAAAATTCTAACTCAAAATTCTAACTCTCAAATTCTAAGTCTCAAAATTCTAACTCTCAAAATTCTAACTCTCAAAATTCTAACTCTCAAAATTCTAACTCTCAAAAAATGACTGACTTTCATTTATTTACAGTTGATTTTGCGATTACCTTCTGACTTTCATTTATTTGCACTTGATTTTGCGATTACCCACTCTTTTATCCTCCTCCTTCTTCTCAAACAGTCAAAATATTCACCACGAAACATTAAGATTATAATTCTATGTGTGTCTCTTCCTATCAAATCAATACGGTACCTTTTTGAACCCCACCGTGTACTCTACTGACTACAAACTATTCATACTGACACTTTTCTCCTCCTCCTCCTTCTCAAACAGTCAAA
>NC_059264.1:906582-909082 GCF_017591435.1 Portunus trituberculatus | reverse complement strand
CTCTCTCTCTCTCTCTCTCTCTCTCTCTCTTTTCTCACCCTTATTAACTCTTTCAATTTATTGCGTACTAGACAAGAGAAAATATGACTTCTTTGCTCTCTCTCTCTCTCTCTCTCTCTCTCTCTCTCTCTCTCTCTCTCTCTCTCTCTCTCTCTCTCTCTCTCTCTCTCTCTCTCTCTCTCTCTCTCTCTCTCTCTCTCTTTATCTCTCTCTCTTCTCTCTTAATGATAGAAGATTTATCACTGGTACTTCCGAGTCAGAGAGAGAGAGAGAGAGAGAGAGAGAGAGGAAATGAAAGAGATATTGATGAAAGAGTAAAAGGAAGAAAAAGAAGAATTGGAAGAAAGAAGAAAGAAAATAAAAAGGAAAAGAGGAAAGGAAGAAAAAAGTAAAGACAGGAAGTAAGAAATTAAATGAGGAAGGAAAGGGAATGTAGGAAAAATGAAGGAAAAGAGAGAGAGAGAGAGAGAGAGAGAGAGAGAGAGAGAGAGAGAGAGAGAGAAGAAGGAAAAGGAGGAGAAGGAAAATCTCTCTCTCTCTCTCTCTCTCTCTCTCTCTCTCTCTCTCTCTAATAATTAGTCTGCATTTTATTTTTTGCGTTTCTTTTTCCTTTTTTATTCATTTTCTCATTTCTTTCTTTCTTTCTTTCTTTCTTTCTTTCTTTCTCTCATTTCTTTCATTTCTTTCCGTATTCAAATTTACTTTCATCTTCTATACCTCCTCGATTATCTCTCTCTCTCTCTCTCTCTCTCTCTCTCTCTCTCTCTCTCTCTCTCTCTCTGCTTTACAAAAATATGAAGGCTTGGCTGCTTCACTCTTCTCTTCATGACCTTCCTTGCTTCATTCTCTTCTGTCTGGCCCCAGGGAGCAGCAGCAGGAGGAGGAGGAGGAGGAGGAGGAGGAGGAGGAGGAGGAGGAGGAGGAAGAAGATTAGAAAAAAACGTCAAAATGAGAATAATGATAAGAGGGAAAGGAGAGAAAGAAGAGATTTAGGAAGCTCTGTAGATGCAGGAGGAGGAGGAAGAGGAGGAGGTGAAGGAGGAGGAGGAGGAGGAGAGTGGAGATTAAAAAAACGTCAAAAGGAGAATTATGATAATAAGAAAATAGCAGGAAGAAATTTAGTAAAGAGAGTAGATGGAAGAGGAGGAGGAGGAGGAGGAGGAGGAGGAGGAGGAGGAGGAGGAGGAGGAGGAGGAGGAGGAGGAGGAGGAGGAAGAAAAGGAGGAGGAAGCAACAATAGAGAAGGAGAAACATGTGCTAAAAATGTAGGTAAATATAAAAGTAAGGAAGAGAAGAAGAAGAAGAAGAAGAAGAAGAAGAAGAAGAAGAAGAAGAGAAAAAATAAGTATGGAAAATGAAGAAAGAAAAAAAGGAAGAAGGAAGAAGAAGGAGGAGGAAAGAGGAGGAGGAGTAAAAACAAGACATAAAGAGACAAAAAAAAAAAAAAATGAGGAAGAGGAGGAAGGAAGAGGAAGAGAAAAAAAAGAGAAAGAAAAAGAAAAAAGTTGATATTTAAAACGAATCAAAGGAAGGAGAAGAGGAAGAGGAAGAAGAGGAGGAGGAAGAGGAGGAGGAGGAGGAGGAGGAGGAGGAGGAGAAGAATGCACCATGCTGTGTGAGAGAATGATGAGACAGAAGGAAAAAAAAAATAAAAGAAGGAAAAAGAGAAAAATAAGAGAGATGTTTCCTTTTGAAAGCTGAAAAATAAAAAAATAGAAAAAAAAATAAAGGAAAAAAATGATGGAAAAAGATGAGGCGGGGAAACTATGAAGAGGAAAGAGAATAAGGAAAAGCAAAAAGAAAATGGATGAAAGGAGAGAAAAGAAAGAAAAGAACGTAGAAAGGAAAATGAAAAAAAAATATTGACTCGAAGGAAAATATGAAAAGAGAAGGAAAAAACAAGAAAACTACAAAGAAAATAATTGGAAAAGATTAAAACGAGGAAAATATTATGGAAAGGAAGAAAGGAAAAGAAATAAAAGTTAGAAGTATGAGAAAATGAGTAAATAGTGAAAAGAAAGTGAAAATAAAGAAAGAAATGAAAGAAAAAGGAAAGAAAAGAATGAGAAAATGAAAACTGGAAATAAAAAAAAAGAAAAAGAAAAAAAAAAGAATGATAAAAAAAATATAAAAACAAAGAAAACGGGAAAAAAATCAATTAAAAAAAGAAAATAGATCAAGAAAATTAACTTAAAAGAAAAAAAATTGAAAAAAAACAAGAATAAATAAAATAATAAAAAAAAATAGTTGAAAAATAAAAAAAACAAATTAAATCGAGAGATGAATGACAAGAATATTCCGTTTTCTTTCATAAATCTTCACGTTTTCTCTTTCTTTTTAAGGGAGGACCATAAGAGTCTCGCTCAAGGATGTACTCTGAAAGGCTCCAACAAATTATATCATGGCCTTTTTAATATTTATGTTTGTATGCTAAGAAAAAAAAAAAAGGTTTAGTTTAATGGCATGAAATATTGTAGTAGTGGTGGTAGTGGTGGTTGTG